>NW_025110085.1:19650-21073 GCF_011392965.1 Frieseomelitta varia
ATAGTAATATTCTATAGTAATATAATTACTACTAATACTGTAATTTATTTTCAAATTAACGATAATAATATATTATTGTACAATGTGTTACAGTTAATCATATATTATATTTATTTTTATTTATATTTATATTAATCATAATAATACATGTTACAGTTAATCATATATTATATTTATTTTTATTTATAATTATATTAACTATAATAATATAATATAGTAATATTCTACAGTAATATAATTATTACTAATATCGTGATATAATATACTATAATGAAATGATAAATCATAAGCTACAATTCATTTTCAAATCGAGATGTACATTTTTTTTCATTTAAAATAATTGCGCGGAAGGTTTGGGAAATGATTCTACGTACGAATATATAAATTCTCGATCTTATTCCTTATGATTTTTGCCGAAAACAGATATAATTCCAGCACAAACTAGTCTGACTTCAAAAAAACTTTTTTATTTTTTAGTTATTATTTCTGATGATTGTGCGTCAGATAGCAACAATTGCATTGAATTGCCTGAACAAAATTTCTCTCTTTCATTTATGAACGTGTCCTCGCAAAATTATATTATTTTTTCCGTTCTCAACAATTTCCTAAGAAAGACATTTCTAAAAATCATTCAATCTTGTCGCTTTAACCCCTTGACATACAATGACATCTGAGAGACGCCATGCGTTTCCTAACCTAAAATCGACAATGTCGAGACGTTCGTATATCAATACGTATTTAAGGATATAAAAAACAATTTTTCTACGTACTTGATATGACTCTTTTCAACACTCATGTTCTAACCTATTTGTTACCTTTAATTTAATTTCACCATTTGGCGCCTAGTGGCGTTTTTAAAATTTGCTTTCGAGCAATGCAATTGGCGCCCATACTTGACTTACTTCAGTCCGCTGAAACGAGGAACGCCAATAGGCGCTCACGTCACACTGCTCGAGTCAAACTATAGGCGCTCACTTCGGCAAATGTTATCGACAGTAATTGCAACAAACTTCACATGAATTAGACGCAAGTGAATTCCAATTCAACAATTATCCACCGTTAGTTATACGTTTATACTTTCTGAGAAATACACGCTGATGAAACATTTCGTCGTTTCCAGTGTAGATTGTAACTTGCTATCGTATGCAAATCAAAGTCTGCCGCAATTAGCGAGAGGCTAATTTGAATTTCATCGAATTCGTCAATGAAACGAATTTGATTTACTTATTTCTCTTTTATCTCTATGACACGTGTGTACGTAAGTACACATTCTAGCCATTGGTTTTAAATCGAATTTATAACTTTCATTACTACTTTATCTACATTTACATACTTCATTTATTTACTCATTTTTATCTTTCTTTATTTATTTACTCATTTTTATCTTTCTTTATTTATTTACTCATTTTTATCTTTCTTCATT
>NW_025110085.1:21754-40421 GCF_011392965.1 Frieseomelitta varia
TTACTCATTTTTATCTTTCTTTATTTATTTACTCATTTTTATCTTTCTTTATTTATTTACTCATTTTTATCTTTCTTCATTGTATCTCTCTTTATTTATTTACTCATTTTCATCTTTCTTCATTTTATCTCTCTCTATTTATTTACTCATTTTTATCTTTCTTTTAATTTTTACCTACTGAACAATTCCGTATTTCTTTTCGTTAGGGTTCTTTCGATAAGGTTAGGTTAGCTTACAATTAGTACCAGTCTGCAAGTCAGACAGAGTAGGACTCTGGTACCAAAAAAAAAAAAAAAAAAAAAAAAAAAATGTCGCTCGTATCAGGTCGCGTAACGATTAACGAAACGTTTGTCACCAGGTGGATGTCCCGCTCTGCCATGAGGCCGGCCGAGGGCGATACGTCGGACTGCATCCTGGTGGTTGGCATATCCAGACCAAAGATGGCCGCCGCCTTCCTCACGGTGGTCCTGCTCTCTCTCTTTCTCACCTTCCACATTCTGTACGACAGCGCGGTGTACAGTCTTCACGCGGCCTCCGCGGTCGAGGGCCGCGCGGTCCAGCTGGTCTCGCAGGTCCGCGCCACGCCGCCGTTGCTCTTCTCCAGCAAGGTTCACTTCCCGCGTACCAGCCGGCATCTACCTCAGGCGATCATCATCGGGGTGCGTAAATGCGGGACCAGAGCGCTCCTCGAGATGCTGTTCCTCCACCCGCAGATCCAGAAGGCCGCCGGCGAGGTTCATTTCTTCGACCGGGACGACAATTACGGGAAAGGCCTCGAGTGGTATCGACGGAAGATGCCTTATTCATTCAGGGGCCAGATCACCATCGAGAAGAGTCCCAGCTACTTCGTCACGCCAGAGGTGGGTCGTCCGATCGCCTAACTTTCGCCACCAAAGTCATAAATTATATATATATATATATATATATATATATATATATATGAAGCGGCATATATTTCGTTCCAGATTTCATTTAAAAATCAATTGATTATGATACTTTTGTACAGTCAGTTATACCGCAGCCATTAAATTATTCATTGGGTTAAAATTATTTTCAATAAGACGTGTGTTTGATAAACAGGTGAATATATTTATTTTGCCTAATTCCTTAATTTCTTCTATATATATAAAAATATACAAATATATATATATATATATATATATATATATATATATATATATATAATCAATTATTAATATATTATACATATGTATATCATTGCATTAGAGTTGGCACTCTTTATCCAAGTGTGCCTTCCTTGCAAGATAGTTGAGGTTAGGATTATTATTGTTCGACTCGTCGAATACTACCAAACATTAATATAATATAACTTCGTCCGATGTTTCGAGTAATTTGTGTTGATAAAACAAATTGTAATTGAAAGAATGGCGGAGAATCTAAGGAAAGAAACATCCAAAATTGGTATAACTGGCTGAAAAATATTTATATATACATATATATATATCGGCAACGTCATCTGCCATTTTTAAAATAGTATTTGGAAATTGAGAAATGTCCAGAGTATTGTTTATTCAAGACTGATAAAAATGTAGACTCGTCAGTATTTTTATACAAAAACAACATCTAATTTAAAATAATCACTTGGATGCTTTGTTGTTTGTCGCCAGTATAAAAATTGTGTAAATCGCACTTTTTTTTTTATATTAAGCAATTCCCGCTGAAACGATAACTCCCATTTTCTAAAATATAATCAACAAAAGTAGTCGCTGAATATATATAATATCAAATACGTAATTGTGGTTAATGTCGCGCTCCACGGACATATTTTTGTTTGCAGCTTTACCGCTAAATAACACGCAACTCGCGTGTTCGCGTATATACCCGCGAAATTCTAAACATGACAACAGACATCATTACGCGGAATGTACGACCCGACGTTTTGCATATTTGTTGCATATTTTCCTAATCGACCCTGATATTATCGTCCTTTTTAAGTTAAATTTACGTTAGTTTTCCTAATCGACCATGATATCGTTCTTTTTAAGTTAGGTTAGTTTAGTTTAGGTTAATTTTTTCGTCCTGACATTATTGTTCCTTTTAGGTTAGGATTGAGTTAGATTTAGGTCAATTGTCGACTCTATTTTCGTCCATTTTAAATTAGATTTTAAATTAGATTAGTTTTCAATTAGATTAGGTTTAAGTTAGGTTTTCTAATCGATCCTATCGTCCCTTTTAAGTTAGGTTTAGGTTAGATTTAGATTAGTTTTCGTAATTGACCCTGATATTATCATCCTTTTTAGGTTTAGGTTAGGTTTAAGTTCATCATCCAGGTTAGGTTTAGGGTAGATTTAAGTCAATTTTCTTAATCGATCATAATATTATTGTCCTCTTTAAGTTAGATTTAGATTAGTTTTCCTAATCGACCCTGATATCGTCCTTTTTAAGTTGGGTTAGATTAGGTTTAGGTTAGTTTTTTCAATCGAACCTGACATTATTGTTCCTTTTAAATTAGGATTGAGTTAGATTTAGGTCAATTGTCGGCTCTATTTTCGTCCATTTTAAATTAGATTTTAAATTAGATTAGTTTTCAATTAGATTAGGTTTAAGTTAGATTTCCTAATCGATCCTATCGTCCCTTTTAAGTTAGGTTTAGGTTAGATTTAGATTAGTTTTCGTAATTGACCCTGATATTATCATCCTTTTTAGGTTTAGGTTAGGTTTAAGTTCATCATCCAAGTTAGGTTTAGGGTAGATTTAAGTCAATTTTCTTAATCGATCCTAATATTATTGTCCTCTTTAAGTTAGATTTAGATTAGTTTTCCTAATCGACCCTGATATCGTCCTTTTTAAGTTGGGTTAGATTAGGTTTAGGTTAGTTTTTTCAATCGAACCTGACATTATTGTTCTTTCTAAATTAGGATTGAGTTAGATTTAGGTTAATTTTCGACTCTATTTTCGTTCTTTTTAAATTAGGTTTAAGTTAATTTTCCTAATCGACCCTAACGTTATCGTCCTTTTTAAGTTAGGTTTAGTTTGGATTTAGATTAGTCTTCGTAATTGATATTATCATCCTTTTTAAGTTAAGTTTAGGTTTAAATTAATTTTCCTAATCGATCCTACTATTATCGTCCTCTTTAAGTTAGGTTCAGGTTAAATTTAGGTTAGTTTTCCTAATCGACGCTGATATTATCGTCTTTTTAAATTAGGTTTAGGTTAGTTTCTTTAATCGACGCTGACATTATTGTTCTTCTTAAGTTAGGATTGAGTTAGATTTAGGTTAATTTTCAACTTTATTTTCGTCCTTTTTGAATTAGATTTAGGTTATGTTTTAATTAATTTTCCTAATCGACGCTGATATTATCCTCCATTACAAATTAGATGTAGGTTAGGTTTAGATTCCTAATCGGCCCTGAAATTGTCGCCCCTATTTTTAAACTAAACGTATAAATGAAGTTAAGTTTAGGTTAAGTTTCGCTCCAAGTAATGGATGAAAAACAATTTTGTGATGTGTGCAGGTGCCCGAGAGAATTCGCGCGATGAACGCCAGCGTGAAGCTGCTGTTGATTGTGCGCGAGCCGGTGACCAGAGCGATATCCGACTACACTCAGCTGCGAACGCACGCGGCCACTGCCTCCACCTTAACAAACGGAACACCGCGAAGCATCCAACAACAACAACAACAACAGCAACAACAGCAACAGCAACAACAACAACAGACGTCGCGTAGCTTCGAGGAGCTGGTGATACGTCCAGACGGCAGCATCAACGAGTCGTACAGGCCAGTGGCCATCTCGCTGTACCACACGTACATGCACAGATGGCTGGAGGTGTTCTCCAGGGAGCAGATCCTCATCGTGAACGGCGACCAACTGATCGAGGACCCGGTGCCGCAGCTGCGCAGGATCGAGATGTTCCTCGGTCTCGAGCCGCGTATCGGTAGGCACAACTTCTACTTCAATCACACGAAGGGCTTCTACTGCCTGCGCAACGAGACCTCGGAGAAATGCCTGAAGGAGAGCAAGGGCAGGCGGCATCCGCGCGTCAGCCCGCTGGTGGTCACCAAGCTGAGGAGGTTCTTCAACGAACACAATCAACGATTCTACGAGCTGGTGGGCGAGGATCTCGGCTGGCCTGAGGAATAACCGTCGTAGATGGGCGTCGTTCGATCGCCTGGATGCGCTCGGCCACGCGTTTCGGCCATTTCGAGATTCTGCCAGGTCCCGTCACTACGTTTCACGAAGAGGTACGCTGTCTCACAGCTAGCTTTCTTCTGCCTGGCTTCGGAGAACGGAGAGTCGCCAGTGTCTGAGAGAGAGAGAGAGAGAGAGAGTCCTGGACGTCGAGGAGTAGTGTGCTTCTCGGCTGGCCCGAGAGAACGCTCTTAACGAACCAAAACGAAAGGGAGCCTCGCAATTGCCACGGAGAGTACCTCGAGAATCTCCACCATCCACCATCGAGTGATTGCTCGTCCAGGGGAACCGAACGGCGAACTAAACAGCAGCGTGCCGACGAAAAGGAGCAACGACAGGGAGGAAGGCAGAACGTGAAGGAAGCAGGCATCTTCGTGATTCGAATTCGTCTCCTGGTGGAATACTACCAGCGGCAAATATCCGCTGGGAAGATCAATCAGTTTTTTTTCTTCTTTTTTTATCGATTATTCGACGAATTACGTGTCCGCGGGTGCATCGTTGTCGATCCGGTATTCCAAGATTCTACGGGAACAAGAATTCACTCGGCACCTGGCGCTTCTCGTCGTGGGAGGCTGATCGGGATAAGTATCAATTTGTATAGTACTTCTACCGATTAGTCGTAAGACGGAGAACAACGGGAGAACTCGTCGATGGGGGGTGAAGGGAGCACGGTACGTGCTCGAACTCGTTCAACGATTGAAATTTACGCTAATGAAATTCTAGTCACTGCGAAATTAGTTTTTAATTGTTTCAAAGTTGGATCAATGACTGATCCATCAAAGTGACAGATGAGTTTGCTTTCCCACGGAAAAACAGGGCGACTTTCTTCGAGAAAGAGGCAATTCGGTGCGAGTCGAGCCCATTAGACAGAGTGCATGCAATTTAACGGATATACGCGCCAGGATTCAAGGCTGTTATCGGGGATCCCGTGCTCGCTCGATTTTCAGTCGCTCGTCCTCGCGTGCTAATTGCTCCGGCACCAATTCTCTCTCCTCGCTCGATCGATCGATGCGATCCGCCGTGAAGGAGAACGGCACAGCGCAGCAGCAAAACGCGCGTCTAGCTTTTGAACGGCTGTTTCAACATCTTGCGTCGAGAATTTTTTTTTTTTTTGTGTCTCAAATTGCAACATTTTTTTCAGTTTAATATTTAAATGTGCATACCCAGGTGAAACAAACGATAAACTCCGTTACTTCTTAATTATAATAATAATTTCTGTCCGCTCTATAGTGATATCGTGCCGACGAGTTCAGAAGAAAGTGAAAGCGACGACTTGTTGTGTACGGTTCGGTCACTCGTTATGGTCCGCGCAACCAGTTGGTCAATCTCTTTCGCTAGTAGCAACGGTTCGCGGACCGTAACGAGTGACCAAACCGTGTACAATAAACTCGTCTTCCTTTTTTTCGAAACTCGTCGGTATACAATAACCAAGAAGTAATAAATTTTTTGCCTGGGTTATGTTTCAATGTACTTATCACTGAGAAAAATATTGCAATTTTGGCACGTCATTCTGGCGCAAATGGTTAAGAAACTCGCTTGCCAAAGGGTGTCAATTCGTTTAAGGGGTTCTTCTAGCGTGATGTGCGTGATTTTTAGCAATTTTTTGCAAAGAAACTGTTATACCTTTTGCAATCAAATTGGTCAAGGTTTACTCAACGACGTTTAAAAATTTTTTTGGAACAAAAAAAGTTAAAACCAATGACACTACTCTCAAATGTAGTCGGTTTTAAAAGAATGGCGTCTGACGGTGTCCACGATTCCGGCGATTCTGCTTGTCTGAAATAATAAAAAAAAAAAACGTGATAGTTTCTTAATTAGTAATTAGTTCTGGTTATGGCCGGAACTAGAACTATAGAAAAATCCATAGTTAAAAAATTGGCGGTACTGTGATTTCGACTATCGATTATTGCGTCATACTTCGCAGGCCTGAAAAAATATAAAAAATAAAAGTTTTTGGTTGATTCTGATTTGGGCTGTAGTCACACATGTACTAAATTTGTTCCGAAAAACATAATTTCCAGAAAAATGCCTTTAAAATTTAATATTACAATTAATAACAAGACACTGGTCGTCGCGTCCTTCAAACACCCGTAACTTCGTCAATTTCAGGAGTTCACATATAAGATTCCAGAGATGCATTTTTGAAACTATATTCTTTAAAAATATGCAAAAAAAAAATATCGATTTTATTTTAAATTTCACACTAGAAGACCCTCTTAAGGGGGCAGGACAGTTTGACGGGCCTAAAAATTACGAATACTTTGGAGGGCTGGTAAAAACAAAAGTACACGTTTGATTGACACGAGCTTTTGTGATTTATTTCAACACGTTAATGAACTATAGAAAGCAACATTGAAAGAGAAAAAGAGAGGGCTCTTGTTTAACTTTTCAACGGCATCCTTTTACATAACTTTTTTTTTACATTGCCTGTCGGTGTGCATGATTCCAGCTAAACAGCATTAGCTGCAACAAAAAGGCAAGAAAAGTTCAAAAGTAAACAGTATTCTCTAGGGATTGACGATCCAACATTTTCATTTTCTTAAAAATTATGAAAACAGCAGCTATCTGCTTTTGATGTATCGAATTTGTGTCAAAAATTTCTACGTTTTTTGTTTATGTTTTTCGAGATTGTTAAAAATTAAAAAATGTCCGATCGTCAATACCTAGTAAATGTTACATTAAAGATACTCACCAAGATTTCACAGTAATCGGTCGGTTAGACTCCGAGATATCTTGCACGCCGTTTCGAAGAACCTAATTTCGAGAAAAACGCGTTCAAAGTTTCAGAACGTCATTTTCCATACGTATCCTTTGCTTACTTCCTTTACTTACATATATATCGCGGCTCACAGTTCTTACAATTCACAACTAAATTAAATCCAAGTCCCCTGATATACGATTCGCCAAAAGTATAATATTTGAATCACGCGATTCACACTGCTTCAAGTTGTAAATAATAAACAGTGATAAACATTCAATTATCCTTTATTCACGGATGTATTATTATACTCCAAAATAAGTCGTTTCAAAGTGTCTTATTTCCAACACTTCGCACCGCTTAAATTTAAAACAAAACAAAAGAAAATCGATTTTTTTTTTCGAAAATATCAAACTGTCCTGACCCCTTGATATTTGCTCGACCGAACGAAAAGAAGTCGAGAAACGAAATCGGTGGTGGGAAGAGGCGTGTGGATTAGGTGGACGAGCGACAGGCGCGGAATTAGTTAAACGTCCTGGCGTGGAAAGGGTAACGAGATGACGGAGGAACCGAGGAGGCGGAGGAAGGAAATTAGCGAGATAGCGCGTGCGGGATCGATCCGGAAGGCCTGGCCGCGCGTGAAAGCAGCGTTAAGGGACGAAGGGGGCATTGGGATGTAACGCGGTCGGTTCCACAGAAGGATCCTCGATATCAGTCACGGCCACGTGTATCCCAGAGGAGCGGCCTATCGAAGCCGAAACGTGGCGAGGGTTAGATTGCAGTGGCGGTCGGAGGATGGAGGGTGGGTCGTAACTCGTTGCTCGTTACTCAGAGGAGGCCCCGTCTGTCGATTCTCGGTTCGGCGAACGAACGAGTTCGAGCACATTGTGCGCGCGGTGGTTCGTTCGATCCGACTCACGCCCCGGGGTTTATTTGGGTCGATCGATCTCCGCGGAAGAGTGCAGAATGATCCATCGACGCTGTTACCCCGCTTCTCTGCGTGGCTGAGCGCAACACCGCGCGCGTCTTGTTCCATCGTACGTTCACCTACACACATACACACACATATATACATACATAAATGGACGATAAAGAAAATGCATATACGTGTCCTCACGCGTACGTATATATAGACGACTAGACGAACACGGACACAGACGGACGCACGCACGCACGCACGCACACCGTTCACAGAGGAAGTAAAACGCCGGCCAAAATAGAAAAAAAAGAAGAAAAGGCAAAAAATAAAAAAAAAAACAAAAGGGAAGAAAAGAACAGAGAGGCGAGAGTCCGATGGAACGATTTCCCTCGGTTTTCCGAGAGGGGGGGGACAGCGGTGAAAGACAAAGAGAGAGGCGCTTGGTCTTCACGCCGCCGCCCCCCACGTTGTTCCATCGCGGCCCCCCGCGTCGCATGGATCACATTGGTCCGTGACCGTTTACATATCACGTATAGGGTTAACTAGTTGGTATTACAGAAGATTTAATATTTTTATAATCCACATTGGAAGTTGTTATATGATACGAGTTAAGCTGATAAAGTGTGTATGTTGGGGAGAGGTGGAGAGAGACCGCCCTCTCTGCGTCTGCGTCGAGGTATATAACGTAATTCGAGGGACTTTCGAGAGATCGAGAGGCAACAGTGTGACGTGTGCGAGAGAGATCTGTGTGCGCGATCTTGGGTTTCGTCGCTCCGATCGATCGATCGATCGATCGATCGTCAGCTGAGAAAAAACGCAAGAGGGGTGGAGGGAAGATGAAAAGGGAATCGTTCGGTCCTCGTTCGGCCAGAGTACTGGCGAATTAATTAATTAAGTGATTAATCGAAACGATCGACGAGTTAATTAACCAATCGAGAATTAAGTTTGCACGTAGTCGAAACAGACATTGCTATTGACACCGCGTTTAGATCAGTTTCGCCGAAGCGGATCTCGAGAAAGAAGGAAATTCAACGCTGCAGTAGTAAATTTCGAGTCGAAACTTCGCTTGAACATGGATGAAATACTTCAACACTAGAACTACCTGCCAAAACTTTGGTCAAAACGATCAATTTGTAAATTCATAATTTTTTAACTTTAGAAATCTCAGAAATCTGCGAAACATCATTGTGTTTGCAACAATTTGCAATTTTCAACGTCAGGTATTTATGGTTTAGTCTCCAGTTGGTAGTTTCGGTGTTAACTCGAAGATTTCTCCAACTTGCAGGAGTAGCCATTTTCCAATCGGCTCGTCAATTTTACTCAGAGGCAAGAAACGAATTCGGCTCGACGACGAATGAGAATTCGTCGGTCGGTCGACGTTTTTTTTTTTTTTTTTTTTTTTTTTTTTTCTGCAACTCACAGTGCCGCTTTTTCGAGTTAATACTCGTTAATACTCTGCTTCTCGTTTGCAAAGCGTGTTTCATTTGCACGAGAACTAGGACGTAAGCACGAAACGAATACATATCAGAGAAATGTGATAAAGTAAACGTACCATTGCGATTTTTATACGGTATAGCTAGCCTACGTTAGGAAAGAAACTTGTCGCCGATCGCGGCAAGAGAGAAAAGAAACGAACAAACTCGCGAGCTCTCGCGCGACAATGACGTGTGTATATTTTTCGAAGGGAAGCACGACAAATGTTAAGGTCGAAGACGTTATACTTTAGCGTTATAGCTTTTAGCATTCGCCGAATAATTAAATAACGATCCGTCGAATCGTTTTGATCTGTGGCTCGAAACAGAAACACGTTGCCCCGTGAATCACGATGGTGCTCGAGCTTCTATTCGATCAGTTTAGTATACCATTTACGTTTCACGTTTTTATTATTTCTCGAAATTTTGGTCGAAACTTTGAACTTCGCGCGCGATACACTTTTCTTGCACACGTGAGAAAACGGGAGACTAAGGCTAGAAGATTCGAAAGAGACGATTCTGAAATTCTAAAATTCACGTAGAGATTTGGGAATCCTTGTTTTAAAAGGTTTTAAAGGTCAACTATTAGGGGCACGCAATTTTCAAAGAGAAAAAAAAAATCTCTACCTGCATTTGGAATTTTTTTTAATATAAAAAAAAGGAAAAAGACGCTTGTTTCAATTATTGGACATAAAATATTTTTCAAAATGAAAAAAAAAAGGTAGTATTTAAATAATATTTAATTGAAATTAAAATTTAAATAAAATATAATAATGTACGAGTATTAGTAGCTTCAGTCTTGTTAGGTGGCATGCATCAACTGTCAAAAACAATGTAGGACAATTTTAAACTCACCTAACCCCAAAGAGTTAATCGTTGGTACTCGATTACGTCACCCAAAGGAAGGGTGCGTGACACGATTGCCACAATTCGATCTCGTCGAGAATTTTTTGTCCTGAAATTGCAATATTTCCTCAGTTTTAAGTATACTTAAGTATAACACAGGCAATAACAAATAACAAATTTATTCTCAATAATTTCTCAATAATTTACCTATTCAATAATATACCGACGAGTTCGAAAAGAAAGCAACGAATTGTTGTATACGGTTTTGGTCACTCGTTATGGTCCGCAATCAGTTGCCAGTACAAGTTAACCTCTTGCGCTGGAACGACGTGCCACGCACGTTGAGAATTTTTTCGTCCCAAAATTGAAATATTTCTTCAGTTTTAAGTATAACCCAGGCAAAATAATAAATTTATTACTTCTCAATAATTTCTATCTTTAATGATATCATACTAACGAGTTCAAAGAGAAAGTGACGAATTATTGTATACGGTTTTGGTCACTCGTTATGGTCCGCAATCAGTTGCCAGCGCAAGTTAACCTCTTGTTGAGAATTTTTCGTCCCAAAANATTGAAATATTTCTTCAGTTTTAAGTATATTTAAGTATAACACAGGCAAAACAAGAAATAAATTTATTATTTCTCAATAATTTCTATCTGTAATGATATCTATACTAACGAGTTCAAAGAGAAAGCGACGAATTATTGTATACGGTTTTGGTCACTCGTTATGGTCCGCAATCAGTTGCCAGCGCAAGTTAACCTCTTGTTGAGAATTTTTCGTCCCAAAAATTGAAATATTTCTTCAGTTTTAAATATATTTAAGTATAACACAGGCAAAACAAGAAATAAATTTGTTACTTCTCAATAATTTCTATCTGTAATGATATCTATACTAACGAGTTCAAAGAGAAAGCGACGAATTATTGTATACGGTTTTGGTCACTCGTTATGGTCCGCAATCAGTTGCCAGAGCAAGTTAACCTGTTGTTGAGAATTTTTCGTCCCGAAAATTAAAATATTTCTTCAGTTTTAAGTATATTTAAGTATAACACAGGCAAAACAAGAAATAAATTTGTTACTTCTCAATAATTTCTATCTGTAATGATATCTATACTAACGAGTTCAAAGAGAAAGCGACGAATTATTGTATACGGTTTTGGTCACTCGTTATGGTCCGCAATCAGTTGCCAGAGCAAGTTAACCTGTTGTTGAGAATTTTTCGTCCCGAAAATTAAAATATTTCTTCAGTTTTAAGTATATTTAAGTATAACACAGGCAAAACAAGAAATAAATTTATTACTTCTCAATAATTTTTATAATAAGTGATATCATACCGACGAGTGTTCAAAGAGAAAGCGACGAATTATTGTGTACGAGTTGGTCACTCGTTATGGTCCGCAATCAGTTGCCAGCGCAAGTGGTTAACAGGCGAGTAGGGGAGCAGAGAAATAGGAACCGATCGATATACACACGGCGCGGAGATAAAAGTCGGCGATAAAATTGACCATTTTGTCCCTACCGAAGAAGAAGGAAGAGGGAAATCTCTTCGTCGCCGCGCGGGTAGGTTCGATCGATCGCCTCCCAGCAGAGGAGGCCCGTGACGCCTCGATGAACCGACCTGAAACGCGTATAATACGCCAGAGAGAATTGCTCGGGCATCTTCCAATATGTTCTCCGCTCGGTGTCCATTCAGTGGCCATTTCTAGCAAATTCGCTCGATCCGTTAAAAATAAAGATCCGCTCGTGCTTTCGATATCGGAGATCTCTCGTGGTTTCTCTCTCGAGTAACGTCGCACGTTCGTCGTACATTCGTGGTTGTGTAATTTTACAGACGAGAGGAAGAAGCACGGGAGTACTTGTGTGTTTTACACCTCTTGTGCCACGCACCTCGAGAATTTTTTATCCCAGAATTGCAATATTCTTTCAGTTTTAAATATATTTACGTGTAGGCAAAGCAAATAATAAATTTGTTCCCTCTCAGTAATTTCTATCTGATATCATATCGACGAGTTCAAAGAGAAAGCGACGAATTATTGTATACGGTTTTGGTCAGTTGCCATTTCTCTAGAAAAGAGAATTCTTTTGCAATACAGATTAACAGTACATTCAAAATATTATTACGCGCTCGATTAATAGTGAGAGGCTGTGCGCGTTGTGCCCAATCTTCACTATTTTTTTTTTTTTCTTTTTTAGCAATCATTGCTTTTCACCATTTTCAACTTTTCAGCATATGAGACAGGTAAAGACCGTCATATTTCTCGAATTCGACGACTTGGGCTTCCCCCCTGTCAAGACACGTGTCCCTCGCAGTCTGTGCCTCGTGATTGACCAAACGTTTTCAGTTGGATCGGCATCGGGGGACTGAAATGGCCAATCGAACACGCTGGTACCGTTTTCCCTTCTCCACTGCGTGCAAACGCGGCTCCGATGCCTCGGATCGTTATCTTCTCCAAGTATCCAGGACTGGTTTCCTTCGTCGAACCAGCGTTTCACAGACTTTAAAAGTCCTCTCTCGTGCAATTTTGATCGTCATCCGAGCGTCTCGATTGTTTGCAAAGACGTGCAACGTCCCAAATCCGCGAAACGTTAAAGCATCCCCAAACGTGCGCTTTTATCGGATGTTTGACAATTCTCCCGGACAATTGGATCTCCGTGGACAAACCGTGTTCCTGTTTGACAGGGTTTGAAAACGTTTGGTCCGTCACGAAGCACGGACTGCGAGGAACACGTGTCTTTACCTGTCCCGTATGCTGAAAAGTTGACGGAGAGCGCGTAGCAATAATCGCTACTAGTGGAAATTGAAGCACGTAACAGTAGTTTCGTGCTGTGCAAAATTTTTTACGAGAAGAATATTCTTCTCATAACACCCAAGGCAACAGGTTTGCAATTTAAAACGAGAACGCTTTTTACGACGCTTTTTCGGTTCATTAAATTCCACGTTTCTTTCTCTTCTGTTTTTCCTTCGAGGCGGGCTGAGATATCGCGAAATTACACGGAGAAACGAAAGCTTGCTTCTCGTCGAGAACCAGGGACCCGGTCTAACTAAACTCTGACGCCGGTGGAAAATTCCTAGCATTCATTTCCCTTGCCAACGAACCCCGTAAAAATCGCAACGCGAGAGGCTGCGCGCGTTGTAAGAGTGATTAGGGTTGTAAGGGGATAGTTACGAAGACTGGAGAGGACCGGAAACGACGATTATTTCGCGCGTCCAGAGCGTGACGCTCGATATTGGGAGAACGGAAGCGGTAGAGATGTCAGGGAACTCGATAAGTCGCGTGGATCTGATTTGTACTCGTCGCGGCAAGCTTGGAAGTTTGATCGAGATTTTATCTTGCGAGCATCGTTCAAAAATATCGCGATAATCGATAATGGAAAATCCATCGTTCTTCACCTTTTAAACCTCTTCTAAAGCAGAGATTTAAAAAAAAAATATATCATATCTCGGTCAGTTTCTCTTGTCGAAATTTTCTTTTTTTCTTTTAGCTTCTCGAAGAGATTGTAGGAACTGGTAAGTAGGTTCTCCGTTCGAAACACGAATCGTATAGATCGGATAGATAAGCAAATTAAATAAGTAAATAAATTCCGTAATTTTTCTCATAATTTCTCTGACCCGTGAAAAACGAATAAATGAATGAATAAATGTAATTAAATAAAATGAAGTCCTCTGATGAGAACGGGTAAATAAATTAAATAAATTGAATAAATATGATTTAAAGAAATAAGCGAAGTTAAATTGAATTAAATAAAAATTAAATGTTTCGGAAACAGAAGAGAACTCGTGGAATTTTAAAGGAAAAACTGAGCACGGACAATTTGTCCGTCAGAATACAGAAAAAAACACTTCTCAAAACTTTTAATT
Organism: Frieseomelitta varia; assembly: GCF_011392965.1. Lineage (NCBI taxonomy): Eukaryota > Metazoa > Arthropoda > Insecta > Hymenoptera > Apidae > Frieseomelitta > Frieseomelitta varia. The sequence continues at coordinate 35,703 of NW_025110085.1, forward strand.
GAATGAATTCCAACTATTCAACAAATATAAAAGACGGATAATTTTTATTATAATTTTTAATTATTAATAAATTGTAAATAATTGTATAAATTATCAATTATTGTAAATTTTATTCTAAATTATAAATATTCATTATATTTTAATTAATTCTGGACTTGTCCAATATTGTGACATCTACGAGAACCAAAGCAGAGTTTCTTTCTTCTTTCAAACGTAGAAACTCGAATTTAAATATCTGAAAAACGACGGAGAAATCGTTCATTTCGATCCGCGATTCTGATTTGTTGCCCGGTTTCCGTTTGCGTGCCATTTCCAGCCGCGAGCTTACTGAATTTCGCTCAAACAGCACCAACAGTTGAATTACGAGTCAATTACGAGAGACGACGAAATAATAATAAATCGATCCCGATAAATCCGCGTATTTACGAAGGCGAAACCAGCTGCGTGTGTGCTTTTGCTCGCCCGCGCTTCCGTCGATGAACCGGCGTGTTGCTCGACAAAGTAAAACTGATCGATACCGAAACAAACTCGGCGAGATTCCCCGATTTTTAATGCGTTTCGCATAACCGGCGCTCGGAATATTACAAAGCGAAACGTTACGCTCGCGGCGCAGATGTCTCGCGGATGTGTAATACAATTTATTATACTCGCGGATTATAAAGCGTTGCCTTCGTCGAAAAAGAAAGCGACGCTTTCGTCGTCGTGAAAAAGAAAGAAGAAAAAAGAAGCAGGAGAAAACCGATATCAGTTTCAACGATTACACAAGCAACCAACTACACTACAAAAGTATCCAATACTTTCACCAGCAAACACCAAACCTTACCAACAGGAAAGTAGGAATAATTATCTCACGCCTAACACAAACACAAACTCAAAAAAAACTACACCACCCACCTGCGCTCATTGCAATAACCATCCGCTAACAATAAACCCACATACTGCACGAATGCCACAGCACAGAAATCCAAAGGCAGAAATAGGGAATCAACGCATACACAAACCCTGACTTCTCGAAATGACGTACAAAGAGTATTAAAATATGTCAAAAACATGAACTACTACACACATATCTAATGGCACCGACATTAAATGGATGCGATATAATAAATAAAAATAGAAGAAGAAGAATACACGATTTATGTAGGATTTCCTTCGCGAAAGATGTTGAAAGTTCCGCGAAAGGGAAAAGGACGAGCAGGTTTTTGTCGTAGGCCAACTTCTTTTATAGCAGTTGAATAGATTTTGTATCTTCGTCGAGCGAACGCTTGTTTCTCTCAGTGATACCGCCGTTTAATCTCACACGTGTGTATATATATATATATATATATACGTATCTGCGAAAACAAATCGGAAGCACCGCTGTTTATTCGCAACAACACGGTTATAAATATTGACGGTCAATGATGAAACATTACTGTCGGTGTTTAACGGCGGTGGCCTGTGGAGCTTTATAAACGTGCACGTGCGTCCAGCAGCTCGTGCAAATTCCCTGGGTGAAACGGATGTAATTTCCGATCGCGGGTAAGATTGAAGCGTCTCTGAAATTTATATATCGCAGGAAGAAAGAGAGAGAGAGAGAGAGAGAGAATTTCATTGACGCTAGAACTACATATATATATATTACTTATATTATTTCAATTTCTTTGCCACGAATATTATACTTTACTCGTGTATATATATATATATATACACACGAATAAGGTATGTATATATTGTATACTATATATACTATAGTATATATATAGTATATAGTATAGTATATAGTATATATAGTATACCATATATACTATAGTATATATATAGTATATAGTACATATAGTATACTATATACATAGTATAGTATATATAGTATAGTATATATAGAATATATAATATATATATAGTATATATATGTGTATATACTGTGTATATATGTGTATATGTGTATATATTATATGTGTATATGTGTATATACTATATGTGTATATGTGTATATACTGTATATATATGTGGATATGTGTATATATTGTGTATATATGTGTATATACTGTGTTTATATGTGTATATGTGTATATACTATATGTGTATATGTGTATAGTACCATATATGTATACTATATATAGTATATATATAGTATATAATATATACATACACAAATAAAGTGTAATATTCGTGGCAATGAAATTAAAGTGCAAGGTGCAAGAAAAATTAAAAAAATTTCATAAAGGTTGGAATACTTATAATTAACTATTAAACAGGACACTATTATTCTATTAAATGATAATTATAAGTGTCAAATTATTATTAAATGATTGTACTATCAAACGAAACATTAAATTTTTTTAACATTCTTTCATACTATTAACAGTGTACGCTGTGGTTTAAAAGCGTTTTACGTTTAGAATGTGAACAGTTTTGCAAGTAAATCAATAGTAAATAGTAAATTAAATAAATTTAATTAACATTGAATAATTAATAAATTATTATTAATAGTTAAACATTTTTTATTTAATACGATTGAAGACGACTGTTTAAATTAATAAATCGTTTTTCCGTTGTTCTTTTCGTATTGTTACGAGGCACACTCTCAGTGAAATTAATTTCTGCCTTCTCTGTGTGTTATACCTTCTTCTGCTCGTGTCCACAGCTCGTGCGTGGATTTTCATATTCTCGTAGCCTCCTCCTGACTATTGACTGCAAATTCTCTGTCGGGCGTAGCGGATAGCTTCATCACCGAAAGCTTTTCACCGGAAAGCACAGTTTTACTACACTATTTCCCCCGTGCGTTCGAAAGTCCATTTCTTTTTTCATTCGATCCAATCCAAAGTTAAACTGTTGTCGGCGAATTATCTTTCAAAATATCTAAAAATACCCGACAGAGTTGAACTACTGTCGGTGAATTATTTTTCTAAAATATCTAAAAATACCCGACAGGTATTGAAACTGCTTAGTTTAACAAACTACTGTCAATCCGAAAATATACGAGAATAAATTGTGTAAAACAATTCTTTGCCAGCCTCAGCTTCTAATTGCAATAGTTGCGTCCGACCTTTGCAACATGATTGAAATTCTCAGTTATCGTCGCACTCGTCGCTGAGCACAAGCGTCGAGCGATTATACGTACACTTTTGCCCTTCGCGTGGTTAAAGTTCGACATTCTCCAAGCCTTTTAAAATTCAACGAGCAAGCAACGAGCTGACGGGATGATTCTCCCCGCCGTGAAAGCGGAAGTCCAGCAATTGGAAATTTTCGAAACGACGCGTTGTCGACGGGGTGTCTGTCGCTGGCCGTGTTAATTTCGATGAAAGAAAGAACGAGAGAAGGGAGAAAGGAGGGTGTAGAAAACAGAGGAAGGCGTGGGCAAAGAGACGCGCCATAAATAATCGGCTTTGCGGCGGCGGTGAGCGTGGAAAGCGCAGCTTGCATCAGCGCGCGCCCTGTTATTCCGAGAGATAAATACCTCTCTCTCTCTCTCTCTCTCTCTCTCTGCGTGTGTCCGTAGGCAAAAGTTAAATTTCGATCACAGAGCGCTCGATGTCGACGTGTCGGGTGTTGTACATATAGGCCGGTGAGAAAAGCTGGTGAATTCGCTGGAAATCCGCTGGAAATCCGCTCCGTGCAACACCGCCGTCGAATTCCTTCGTCACTGCGACGAGTCTGGCAAACGATCACCTTCGATCTCCCCGAGAGATTCATGCGCGTCGTAGGCCGTGATTTTCACGTGATTCTGTCAGATTGGACAAAGAGTTATTGGACCATGTTTTTTTTTTTTTTTTTTTTTGAAGAAGTTTTCATGAGAAACAAAAACTTTGTTAATATATCGACCACTTTTTCGTTGCTTTAACTGCGTTTGATGGAAAATGTCTTTATTCCTTCCATATTTTTCTTTCCGATCGAAGGGAATCAGGATCGATTCGATAGTGGTCAAACATGTTCAAACGTGATTTGCTTCGTCACAATAATTACAAACAAATTACTATTAAATTTGGCCAAAAAGTAACTGTGTCTATTTTTTTTTTTTTTTTTTTTTTTTTTTAAGACGAAGTTTTCATGAGAAACAAAAACTTTTTTGATTTACTAAATCTGAACCCAACTGTAAAACTGTAAGAGGAAATTTGATCAAAATATTTTGAATATTTGGTAAAAAGGAGTCAGGAATATTTCTGATATTTGCTCGAAGAAACCGATTCTACTCACGAGTAGACTACTAACCTAAATTTAACTATAAAACTGTAAGACGAGAATTACCAAAATAGTTTGAATATTCGACAAAAAAGTCAGGAATGTTGTTAATTTTTTGAAAAACCAGCTCTGATCGCGAGTAAAACTATACTAACTGCAAAAACTATAAGACGAAAAATATCAAAATGTTCTGAATATTTGGTAAAAAAAGTCAGGAATATTTCTAATATTTGCTCGAAGAAACCAATTCTTATCATGAATAAAACTAACCTAAACCTAATCTAAATCTAATCTAAACCCAATCTAAATATAACCTAAACTCAACTATAAAATTATAAGACGAAAATTACCAAAATATTTGGAATATTTGGTAAAGAAAAGTCAAGAATATTTCTAATATTTGCTCGAAGAAACCAATTCTAGTCATGAATAAAACTAACCTAAACCCAACTATAACACTGTAAGACGAAAATTACGAAAATATTTGGAATATTTCTAATATTTGCTCGAAGAGACATAATAATAATACAAACAAATACTATTAAATTGGCCAAAAAG
>NW_025110085.1:40983-47016 GCF_011392965.1 Frieseomelitta varia
TTTTGCCATCTTTCATTCGCCTTCAAAGGTACTTATCTTTCTCGAGAAAGGACAGTTTCGAGAACGATTCGATATCCTAACCTAACCTCGTCAGCAATGAATTCTAACGCTGTCGTAGTTTCAAGGTTCCTTTATCACACGCATCAGATAATTTTGTACGATCTTGTTTTAATAGCGTTTTTTCCCTCCCCCCTTTATATAGATAGTACATCAAAAATATAATGAAAATGTTCCCCGTTCACTTTCCATTTTGAAAACAAGCAATTGTTAACGAAATCTTTTACCAAAACAAACTCGAACAGTCGCCAAAAGAGGCAACTACTCTTTTAAGGGTACTTACCTTTAACTTTCGTTGAATAATTACCCAACGAAATGCGTATTTTCTGTTAAAAAAAAAAAACTAAAACGAGCTTGAACGATCAACTATCAGATTACAGAATGAACTCGCGGTTTAAAAAGGAAATTAATTGTATTGTAAGATATATACATATACACATCCATATATTTAAAAGAGACGCAATTACATTTTGGCCAACCCAGTATATAACTGCGTACAGTCTAAGCAACGTTCATTCCGCAGTGTACTGTTTTTACGAGTTACTTGTACTTGACAAACTTTGGACGGTTTTTTCTCCATCATGGGGAAAGTTATTTCGAAAAATATTGACTCGTACAGCCACTCTGAAGTGCCTCTCAGCATTAACGAGTATAAAGTTGCAATCGAACAAGAGATCGTGGCGATAAATTGGTATTTTTAGAATGGGGATCGATCCTTAGTTTGAACATGCGCGGGTACTAATCGCGCATTGAAAATACAATGAACATGCACGTTGTAAAACGCATACACATATCAAAAAGTGTGATATAAACAAGTTTCTCTACGGTGTGCATACACACCGTACATATTTTTTACTACCTTTTACTACCACGTAGCTTTGACGTTGTTGACGTTGATTCAAACGCTTGAAAATTATTGACAATTTCGTGATTGCTCTGCACGTCGAATCGCGAATAACAATATATCGTCGATAATTTCAGCAAAAGTTCTGATAAATGTTGATAATCACACTGAAAGTGCTAGGAAGTATTGAAAGTATAATGTTAGATCGAAAGACTCGGGTGAATGGAAGAGTACAATCGGTCTGAAGTTGGAGTGGTCGATGACAATTTATTCAACGAACACCATTAAATAGCTTCAGCTTTTAACCTCTTGCGCTGGAATGACGTGCCCCGCACGTTGAGAATTTTTCGTCTCAAAATTGCAATATTTCCTCAGTTTTAAGTATAATCCAGACAAAACAAATAATAAATTTATTACTTCTCAATAATTTCTATCTGTAATGATATATATATTAACAAATTTAAAGAGAAAGCGACGAATTATTGTATACGATTTTGGTCACTCGTTAAGGTCCGCAATCAGTTGCCAGCGCAAGTTAACCTCTTGCGCTGGAATGACGTGCCCCGCACGTTGAGAATTTTTCGTCTCAAAATTGCAATATTTCCTCAGTTTTAAGTATAATCCAGACAAAACAAATAATAAATTTATTACTTCTCAATAATTTCTATCTGTAATGATATATATATACTAACGAATTTAAAGAGAAAGCGACGAATTATTGTGTACGGTTCTGGTCACTCGTTATGGTTCGCAATCAGTTGCCAGCGCAAGTTAACCTCTTGTTGAAAATTTTTCGTCCCAAATTGCAATATTTCCTCAGTTTTAAGTATAATCCAGGCAAAACAAATAATAAATTTATTACTTTTCAATAATTTCTGTCTGTAATGATATCATACTAACGAGTTCAAAGAGGAAGCGACGAATTATTGTATACGGTTTTGGTCACTCGTTAAGGTCCGCAATCAGTTGCCAGCGCAGGTTAACCTCTTGTTGAGAATTTTTCGTCCCAAATTGCAATATTTCCTCAATTTTAAGTATAATCCAGACAAAACAAATAACAAATTTATTACTTCTCAATAATTTCTATCTGTAATGATATATATACTAACGAGTTTAAAGAGAAAGCGACGAATTATTGTATACGGTTTCGGTCGCTCGTTATGGTCCGCAATCAGTTGCCAGCGCAAGTTAACCTCTTGCGCTGGAATGACGTGCCACGCACGTTGAGAATTTTTCATCCCAAAATTGCAATATTTCCTCAATTTTAAGTATAATCCAGACAAAACAAATAATAAATTTATTACTTCTCAATAATTTCTATCTGTAATGATATATATACTAACGAGTTTAAAGAGAAAGCGACGAATTATTGTGTACGGTTTCGGTCACTCGTTATGGTCCGCAATCAGTTGCCAGCGCAAGTGGTTAAAACAACGTTATTTGCATCATCGGGAAAGCAGAAAGAATATCAGACACCGTTACTCGCCGCGTTAATCAACTCTCCTGGTCTATAGTGATTACACTTAGGGGTGGGAGAGATAGCCGCCCAGTGTACAAACTGAAGTTTGTAGCAGACGTTAATTCCACTTAACTGATATGTCGCTCAACTAATCAAAGCTAAGAGATACAAGCCTCGATCTTAATTAGCCTCGGTAGACAGTTGGTAAGCAGCAGCTTTGAGCAAGAATCAGTCGGAGTTTGCCCAAGCAATCGTTTCGACGGAGTCCGCCGTCTGTGTGCCTACGTATGTACACACGTGCACTGTGTGCGTGCACGTACGTAAGTACGTACCTCGAAGGAACACAGCCGTGTAATTATGGCAGCCGTGAGAGCGTCAGGAGGAGAGTTTATCCAGCTTATGGTTACGAGAAAAAAAGAAAAAGAGTTTCGAAGAAGGTTATCTTATCTCGGAATGGAAGGAAGAGGAACGGAGCGACGAGAGTTTTCCTGGTGAACGTTGGCCAAACGCAGCGTAAAAACAGAGGGCGAGTAGGTCCCCGGCAAAAGAAATAGTTCCTTCAAAGATGAAATTCACTTTTTTCGAGTAAAACGCCGCGGAGTTGGTCCTGGCACGACGTGCCCCAGTGAATTACGCCTTATTACGAACCGGAAGGGCCAAACCCTGCGCCGGACGTGGTCGCTCGCGCGAATAAATTGTGTCTTTCGCGGCCAAATCGCCCCGACACGACGCGACGCGACGCGACGCCAGACCAGCCAGCGGAAAGATTAGAAATGAGCGTGAGACGAGCTGTGGCCTCCAGCAAGAAGAAAGATTGCTACTTTGTACAAACTGCTGAATTAATTCCGTGCATTAAAGTGCTCGTGTCCCTCTTGCTTCGCGACGTCCTCTAACCTTCTTCGTCCCGGTTGGAAAGTCGACCATAACGTCATCGCGTTGAAATTGCTTGTTCGAAAAGGCGAGGAAGAAATTTCTTTGCCTCTGGTAAAATTTGCTTCTTGATTTTGTGCGTTATCATTGAATGGACGAGAGTCTGCTGTGTTATTCTAATCCTTTCGCTACGATAATCAGCTTCGCCACTAAACGACGCATATTGATCGAATTATATCATTTTCCGAGCACGTTAATTCAAAAAGTCTCGAGATAGAATCTCTTTTTTGAACTTTCTAATAATATTTTGATAAGGGCTTGAAATGTTTTCCCTTTTTTTTAAACCAAACTTCCTTTTTTTAAACCAAACTGAAACAAAAGTCTGAATCTGAAACCTAACCTAATGTAGCCTTACTGTAGCCTAACCTAACCTAACTAGAAATCTAACTAAAATCTGAATCTGAAACCTAACCTAATGTAGCTTACTGTAGCCTAACCTAACCTAACTAGAAATCTAACGTAAAATCTAACCTCTAACCTAAATTTTTAACAGCTACGCCTATGACATGTCTTTTTCGAATTACGATGGATTAAGAAAGATCTTTTATTACAATAATTTCTTGTATAAATATTCCACTGTCGAATCTTTTTTGAATTTCCTGNACTTTAATTTTTCGAGCAAAAATCTAACCTTAAATTTTTAAGAGATTAACAGTTACGCCTATGGCCGATCTTTTCCGAATTACGATGGATTAAGAAAGATCTTTTGTTACAATAATTTCTTGTTGCATAAATATTCCACTGTCGAATCTTTTTCGATTTTCCTGGCGACATTTTCGACAAGAGTCTCAAACTTTAATTCTTAAAATCTAAATAAAATTTAAGGTTAGATTTTCTTTTCAAATCTAACCTTAAATTTTTAAGAGATTGACAGTTACATCTGTAGCCATTGACAGATCGAGAAAGATTTTTTACCACAGTAATTTCTCATCGAATAAATATTTCACTGTCGTATAGAAACAATAGCTTGTCTCGATGGCTAAAGTGTACTGTGTATTTTTAATATGTGATTACTCCAGAATACGTTAATGAATTCTGTATATATCTGGCGCTCGAAATGAAAGGATTACACATTGGAAGGAAAAAAAGGAGGAGAAGAAAAATTTGATCGAAAAGAGAACGAGATCTTTTTTTTTATTTTGAACGAAGTGGCACAAGAATCACCACTTTGTCTTTAAATCGAGATATTTAACATTGCCCAGGAAAAATTGATGTTTCGAGAAAATTTATTTATTTACACTTGTTATTTCGGACACTTATATATATATATATATATAAATTATATATATAAATACATATAAGTATATATAAAATATATATAAATATATATAAAATATATACTAAATTATATATATAAATATATATAAAATATATACTAAATTATATGTATAAATATATATAAAATATATACTAAATTATATATATAAATATATATAAAATATATACTAAATTATATATATAAATATATATATATATTTTTTTTTTTCAGTATGAATGAATGATTTCACACAAAGGTCGACGTATCGCCATTTTTCATTTACGGCCGCTGTCGTGCCACTTTCATAATAAACGGCTCGCGTAGCATCGTTTATTAAAAATATGGAACGTTCGTTCGGATAAAAGAGAAACGATTTCCACCTAACACCTGGGCAAATCCCCCCGGAGATATCGGGGCAAAATAATACCGAAGGGAAACATCGGATTAAGGTTCGATCGGGCGAACCCTCGAAAATCATCATCGCCGTTCCATTAATCTTCCTCGCGCGATCATTATTGCACGCAACTGGAACGTAAATTTATCGTAATTCAACGCGTTACGTGTTTCGTAAACAGAACGATTAAATAATTCACGCTGATATTTTTCAGTTTCTGCTCCATGCAACTCATCCCCTTCGTTTCGCTTCGAAAAAAAATATTCTTTTTTCCTCGTTGTCCTCGTTGCCTGGAAATTTCATGTGAATATCATCACGACTGACTCACGATATTTCCACCTACTTGCATTCACGCAGGTTCTACGATTTTTCGTTGGAAAAATGGCTCGAGCAAACTCGTCGAAATTGGTCGAACGGAAGTTTGAATGGATTCCAAGTTGAGAGCCATTGAGTTTCCTAATTACACGGACAGAATTAATTAAACGAGCGAGGGGGGCGTCTGCTCGCTCCCCTTGCAATCCACTTGCGTGTATAACCAGTTGCAAATCGAAGGAGATGCGTCTGGCGACGAGCGAACAGTGGAAAAAAGGAAAGAGGCAAGGGAGAGATGTGATTTCAGTAGAGCTGGTGGAGTCGTAGTCAGACAAGCGAAAGGGACACGCGGCCATCTACTTGACACGTGACCGCGCCACGCGAGGTTCATTTAAATACGGAAATAAAGTAATTTCGCGCGACAGCGATAGTAACTAAGGGGACGCGTCCACAGTTGGATTCATTAGACTCGTCGTTATCGTCGGTTAATAACAGAGCGTGGAACGACGACCGATTAACTGCGATCGCGATCGCCTGACGACACACCAGTTGCTATCTCGACAATTTACATCGTTTGCTCTTTTGCCCGGTACACGATCGCTGGACACGAGCTTTCTGTTACAAAATTATATTTCTCTCGCGATCATCGTCTACGATGTTGCTGTTGACCGATCGTCTTCTGAGAAACGGCCAGGTATACGAAGTGTAATTAACTGTAAAACTATGAGACGAAAATGACCGAACGATTGTGTATTCTGAATATATATTTGGTAAAAAAA
>NW_025110085.1:48317-51616 GCF_011392965.1 Frieseomelitta varia
TTTTGCCATCTTTCATTCGCCTTCAAAGGTACTTATCTTTCTCGAGAAAGGACAGTTTCGAGAACGATTCGATATCCTAACTTAACCTCGTCAGCAATGAATTCTAACGCTGTCGTAGTTTCAAGGTTCCTTTATCACACGCATCCGATAATTTTGTACGATCTTGTTTTAATAGCGTTTTTTTCCCTCCCCTCTTCATATAGATAGTGCACCAAAAATATAACGAAAATGTTCCCCGTTCACTTTCCATTTTGAAAGCAAGCAATTGTTAACGAAAACTTTTACCAAAACAAACTCGCACAGTCGCCAAAAGAGGCAATTATCCTTTTTTTGCTAAACCAATATTATCACGCTGCGCCGCGGTTGCGTTCGTGAAATTGAAAAAGCGGTCAAATATTGTACGAAAGATTGATAATTTGTTTGTCCGTTCATTATTCATTATTCGAAAATGCTGCTATACCCAAATATACATCCCCGTAAATCCTCGTCGCTATTTAATCGTGTCGTAAATTCGTGCCGGCGCTAAATCATTTCGTTCACTATCCATTACTATTAAATCGTTCTGCATAATACAGGCCATTTTGATATATCGTATTAATACGTTGTATATAATTAACACGTGGCTTTTGATTTCGGCAGTGTTCAATAATTCAATCGACGCTGACAGAACGGCGAAGGAGAAAAAAACTTCGCTGTGTAATATTTCTGCTTTAGCGTTTCTTTCACAACTTTTTAAAGAGGCTAATCGAGAAGCTGGAACGTCCAGGAATACGATACTTGTAAATTATCGCGTTATTTAATACTCGCGTGGCCTGGATGCGTTCGTTAACGCGAACGAAGAGAAAAGAAATATTGGACGGGGATATAGAGGTGAAATATTGAGAGAGAGAGAGAGAGAGGAAAATGAAAATACTTTAGGGAAAACTAATTTCTCCTAATTTCTCTCGTCGTGAATCACAGCCAAGGGAGGGGGGGGGGAGGACTTTTTATTACGAATTTTCGTTTTCATCGCTCCACTGACGATTTGATTTTCCTAAGCTGAACAGAGTTGAAGGAACAGGGCTGAAATACGTGAATGATATTCCCGGTAAACCGGACGGTGGCGGACGCAGTACAACAGTGTCCAATCACGTTTAATTGCCTACCATCCTCCGAGCTAATCAACTTAAAACTAGCGTGTGACCAAGCTGAAAGTTGTGCCGGAGTTTGCGTCGAATGGAACCGGCACCACGGTCCCCGAGGTGAAGGATCGTTTGTTCCATTGTCCGCAGTCGAACTTTGCTGCGCGGCTGTCAGGAAATTTTCGCCGAAAAAAAAAACGAGAACTCTCTGGAGACCTTCTCTCGCGAAAAAAAAAAAAAAGAAAAAGAAGAAATGACATGTCTCCTCTATCGTCGCGCACCTCCGATCTGTCGATCTGTTGAGACGAAAAGAATATCGCCGAGAGACGACCTGTGAAACGTCACTCGTTTGGCGCTCGTTTTTTTTTTTTTTTTTTTTTTTTCTCGCGACCAGAGTAAACGAGGGGCCATTCTCGAAGCTACTTAAAACTTCAAGCTACAGCTTCCTGCTCGCGAGGCCGGAAGATGTAACAACAACGCGGAGGAAAGTTAAATCCACTCGAGAGGGATAGTTGCGAAGACGTTTCGCGTCGGTTAATTGAAAGGTGAAATTGAAAGAGCCATCTCTCTCTCTCTCTCTCTCTCTCTCTCTCTCTCTTTCGCTCTGTACTCGTCAGCGAGAGAGACGGAGATTTTGCTTTTGTGATGCAAACTAACGCGAGCCGTTGGACGATCACGTTTTTGACGCGATTCATGTTAATTTATCACTTAATCCCGCTGTCTGAGATGCTCGCCTCAAAGCCTCCAAAACGCGAGACAAAGGATTCCCCGTAACTGGATTCGTTACCAGTCGCTGGTAACCACCTAGACGATGAATTAATCAACTCCTTTGTAACTTCGCCCGTCGGCGTGTCGAGCAAGCGACTAGGTCTTATCTTACCTTGCACGTTGCATTGTCGTCGTTGATTGATTTCTTGCCTCGTGGAGTTGGTTTTTTCGCGGACCGTAACGAGTGACCGAGAGGCCGTACGCACAACAATTCGTCGCTTCCTTTGAAGCCTTCCGAACTCGTCGGTATGAGATCGTTGGACAGAAAACAGACTTATCGTTTGTGTTTCGCCTAGGTTACATTTAAATACACTTAAAAATTGAGAAAACGTCGCAGTTTTGCAATCGTTGCATCCCAGCGCAATATGTCAACGCTGGAACATTCTTCTCAAGGATATTTTTCTCTCTAGAGGAGGCAAGCCTGCCTGCACTATCTATGTTGGTGTTCGATCGGTATAAATTTCCTGCCTGTATCAATTCCTCTTGCAACTATCTGAACTCGAGACAATGAGTCGCCTTTCATTCGCCGGATTTTCTTTCTCTCTTTCTCTCTTTTTCTTTTTTTTTTTCTTCTTCTTTTTTTCTTTTTCTTTCTCTTCCAACGGAGGCGCAATCGGCCACTTTCCTCCTTCAATCTAGCCCGCGATAAAAGCACACTTTTGATCTCGGTTGCCCCAACCTCGCGTCTCTCTGCGTGCCCCCTCTCGCCAAGCTTTCACTTCCTCTCCGTTTCTCGGTCGTTCCACTTTCCTCTCATTTTCTTCCACCCTCGTTTTCTTCCTTTTTTCCCTCCCTCCTCCTCCTCTTCCTCCTCCTCTTCCGCCCTCGCCCTTTCTTCCATCTTCACGTCTCAACAGAACCCGTGTTCCCTTTTCCACCGCGACGACCATGATCACGATGTCCCGATTCTGCCGTTTTACCCGTGATCCTCGACGAAAGCCGGTTAACACCTTCATCCCTACGTCCCTTCGACGAATTCTATCTCTTCGCGTTGGCAAGATTGGCGCGAGGGCGTTGGGAATATTCTCGCGTAGATTTCCTAAGGAATCTCGGGACCAAACAACGTTTCTCGTTGACGAAAGATAGATCGCGACCACGGTCACTTGAGTGGAATCTCCAGATGAAGGCTACCTGCGTGCAGCAAAAAGTATAGAAACACACCGGCGACATAACGGTACAGTGTGTTTGATAACAGCGTCGACGCCATTTCTGTGCATAGCAAAATTTCAATGATAAATTTGTTCCTTCACAATAATTTCTATCTAATATCATATCGACGAGTTCAAAGAAAAAGCGACGAATTATTGTATACGGTTCTGGTCACTCGTCATGGTCCGCAATCAGTTGCCAGCGCAAGTTAACCTCTTGTTGAGAATTTTTCGTCCCAAAATTGAAATATTTCTTCAGTTT
>NW_025110085.1:52545-66007 GCF_011392965.1 Frieseomelitta varia
ATGGTCCGCAATCAGTTGCCAGCGCAAGTTAACCTCTTGTTGAGAATTTTTCGTCCCAAAATTGAAATATTTCTTCAGTTTTAAGTATATTTAAGTATAACACAGGCAAAAACAAGAAATAAGTTTATTACTTCTCAATAATTTTTATAATAAGTGATATATCGACGAGTTCAAAGAGAAAGCGACGAATTATTGTATACGATTTTGGTCACTCGTTATGGTCCGCAGACAGTTGCCATTTTTCTAAAAAAGAGAAATATTCTTTTGCTGGACAGTACATACTAATACTATTACTCGATTAATGGTGTGTCCAATCTTCACTACTTTTTTTTTTTTTTTAGCAATTATTGCTTTTCGCCATTTCCAACTTTTCAGCATACGAGACAGGTGAAGGCCGTCACATTTCTCGAATTCAACGACTTGGGCTTTCCCTCTGTCAAGACACGTGTCCCTCGCAGTCTGTGCCTCGTGATTGACCAAACGTTTTCAGTTGGATCGGCATCGGGGAACTGAGATGTCCAATCTAACACGCTGGTACCAGTTTTCCCTTCTCCACTGCGTGCAAACGCGGTTCCGATGCCTTGGATCGTTATCTTCTCCAAGTATCCAGGACTGGTTTCCTTCGTCGAACCAGCGTTTCACAGACTTTAAAAGTCCTCTCTCGTGCAATTTTGATCGTCATCCGAGCGTCTCGATTGTTTGCAGAGACGTGCAACGTCCCAAATCCGCGAAACGTTAAAGCATCCCCAAACGTGCGCTTTTATCGGATGTTTGACAATTCTCCCGGACAATTGGATCTCCGTGGACAGACCGTGCTCCTGTTTGACAGGGTTTGAAAACGTTTGGTTCGTCATGAAGCACGGACTGCGAGGGACACGTGTCTTTACCTGTCCCGTATGCTGAAAAGTTGACGGAGAGCGCGTAGCAATAATCGCTAGTGATGGAAATTGGACACACTGTTAATCAAACGCGGTAACAGTGTTTTAGGTGTACTTTCGATCTGTGAAAAAAACAGAGAAACGACGTCCACGTTCTTGTTAAACGCACTGTAAATTTACACGCCGATCGATGTTCCGATTTATCGACGGTTTATCGCCTGTTTCATCCACGGGTTTCTCTCACATTTTCCTATATTTTCGCTGTAAAAGTACGAGTACGCGTACCGTTATTTCGAGATTATATAGATACGAGCAACAAGACACGAGTTGTCCAATTTAGGAAGACCCAGATAAGGGTAATTTTGAGAAAGGTAATTACGCGCCTGTCTGTCTGTGGTGTTGAAGCAGCTGTGAAAAATAGCAGGCAACTGTGCGACGATGTGTGGTGGTACGAGCGGGGCAGAAGGCTGGACGATCGCCACAGGGGCGTAAGGGAATATAAACTTTCGCGGCCATTACCGTTGCCGTCTATATTTAATCGGGTCGCTGCGGGTGCAATAAAATTCCGGATCGATTTTCCATTAATCGGCATATTAGTATGCAGCTAGCTAGTTTGTTCATCGCGTACGAGGAACGACTTGGCTCCCCCGAGATAATAATAAGGCAGCAATCGTCCCGCGAGGACGCTTTAACCACTGACCGAGAACTTCATTTGTCGAATAACGGACCGTGTAATTCGACGAATTTGCCTCGTTACGTTCGATCACGTGGTTGCCTCGTTGCCTCGTCGTCGTTGCCTAATTCTTCAATTGCTTCCTTCCGCCGCTGTGCCTGACTTTCGCGATTAAGCCACGACACGCGCGAGCTTTCTAACGCGAGCACTCGTTCACGTTGAATTCGTTCGTATCGGTTACGTCTGGTCGTGCAACGAATCCTTTTTTTGCCAACAGATGAGCCAAACAGTGCAGTTCCTGTCCCCTGTAGTCTTCGTGTCTTTCTTTTGTTTCAGCTCGAGGTTTGTCTCAGTCTCGCGCGGAGGATTGACTCGCGAGCACTCGAGGAACAAGCAAAGAAAGAGAGAGACGAATAACGCACGGCGGTTAATAAATACTTCTTTTGCTTCATTTTCATCACTTAAAGTCGCATTAATCGCTTGTGTGGATTATCAGCGATCTGAAACTAAATCTTGCCACTTGTTTTATAGGTTAGACTGTTTTAGTTTGGTTAGGTTAGGTTTTATGATTTATATTATGTAGTTTACAATGTTTTTAGGTTAAGCTAGGTTTTACAATTTATATTATATAGCTTGCAATGTCTTTAAATTAGGTTTCATAATTATTTAAATTAGGTTATATAATTATTTATATATTATTATGTTTATGTTATACAGCTTACAATGTCTTTAGGTTAGGTTTTACAATTTATATTATATAGCTTACAATGTCTTCAGGTTTGGTTAGCTTTTGTGATTTCTATTATATAATGTACAATGTCTTTAGATTAGGTTGGGTTAGGTTTTACAATTTATATTATGTAGCTTATAATGTCCTTAGATTAGATTAAGTTCTACAATTTATATTATATAATTTACAATGTCTTTAGGTTTGGGTTAGGTTTTACAATTTATATTATATAGCTTACAATGTCTTCAGGTTTGGTTAGCTTTTGTGATTTCTATTATATAATGTACAATGTCTTTAGATTAGGTTGGGTTAGGTTTTACAATTTATATTATGTAGCTTATAATGTCCTTAGATTAGATTAAGTTCTACAATTTATATTATATAATTTACAATGTCTTTAGGTTTGGGTTAGGTTTTACAATTTATATTATATAGCTTACAATGTCTTCAGGTTTGGTTAGCTTTTGTGATTTCTATTATATAATGTACAATGTCTTTAGGTTAGGTTGGGTTAGGTTTTACAATTTATATTATGTAGCTTATAATGTCCTTAGGTTAGATTAAGTTCTACAATTTATATTATATAATTTACAATGTCTTTAGGTTAGGTTAGGTTTTACAATTTATATTATATGGTTTACAATGTCTTCAGGTTTGGTTAGCTTTTATGATTTCTATTATATAATGTACAATGTCTTTAGGTTAGGTTAGGTTTTACAGTTTATATTATGTAGATTACACTGTCATATTAGTTTTGGATTTTTTTCTGTTTGTACAGTCGCACAGTCATTATGTATAGTCACATCAACCGCTTGTGCGGGTTATCACCGACTTGAACACTAAATCTTGCGATTAGTTATACGTTACACAGTGTTTTAGTTAGGTTAGGTTTTACAATTTATATTATACAGGTTACAATGTTTTAGTTAGGTTAAGTTTCATAATTTATATTACATAGATTACACTGTCTTATCAGGATTTTGTTTTCTATTTCCATTATTTATCGTCGCATCAGTCAGTTATGGGTTTCTAAGCTACCTGGAACTAAATCTTACAATTTATTATATAGGTTAGACTGTCTTTAGTTAGGTTAAGTGTGTCAGTTTTAAAATTTTCTTTTTATTTTCATTATTTAAAGTCGCTTGTGTAGATTAATAGCGGGTTGAAAATTATAATCCTACGATTATGTTAGACTGTTTTCAGAAATATTACTTTCAGGATTGATTCTTTATTCTTTAAGTTATCATTCGCGAAAGGGACTTATATTCAGTTAATGTCTATTCATGGTTTTTACACTAGATAATATGTTATTCCGCTATGTCAGTTGAACTTGGCGCAAAATAAGAATCTTCTTTATCGAGAAAATACTATGGATCATGTTATTATGATGAGTTGTCTTCTCAAAAAAAAAAAAAAATAATTTTTAATTGTCGTTAGCTAGGATTTCCATTTGTTGTCCCAGTTTCCTTCAATTTTCTGCCTCAAGCCGTGTCTAGATTCACTTGATGGTGATTGCGCGCCAGAAAAGTGGAAAATTGAAACATCCGACGTTGCCTGAGCCTCGTATTGGCGAGAGTGTTGACGTTCACCGAGCCACCCTTCATTGTCAGCGATAACAGTTCTCACGCTTTTGGCAATTTTCCAATGCCAGTTGGCTCGCCGGGCCAACTAGCTCCTCGCAAATCGCTCCGCGGCCCACGTGTTAAATAGTTATGCGGGACAAATTGCCTTGGCGTATGTACGACTCATTGTCGTCGCAAATGACGAAGAAACCAATTTTCATTTTCAATTCTTTTCACTCTCTCTCTCTCGCTCGTTCGACAGTTTCGACGATTTCCCTCACTTGATTCATTTAATTTGTCGTCCCGTCCACGTTCAAATTACGTTGAAACTTGGAGGGATTGATGATCTGTCAATTCGTGGAAAGAAGAATCAAATTCTCACGTCAAACAGTTTTCGTTTACAGAGTTTATACGAACAGATATTGTACATATGAGACGCATTTTTCATTAGAATACACACAGAAAGTTCTTGTTAAATGTACGTCCCTTTTCATGTGCTCAAGGGTTTTGTCTTTTAACTATGGTGATGTTATAAGACGTAATTGTTAATTTCACGAAGCTTAATATCGTTGGATAATTAATACACAATTCGTAATACTACAAAGTTCCTGAGAATTTTGCTAAATACGTTCTATCTATCTAAAAAAAAAAATCTGTCTATAGACAGATGTGTCTCTCTAAAAAAGAGAGAGAGAGAGAGAGAATCATCTTTCAGTGTATTTGCATTTCGTAAATTTCGTTTCGAGTTCAATTAGCTCGCGGAATTATTTAAAAAAGAGCGGCGCGCAGTTCGAATTTATTCACCTCCGACGCCTGCGGCCAACACACACACACACACACAGTAAACAGGCTGCGTGTATAAGTTATGAAAAACAGTATATGCAGAAGCGTGTCACGGCGACAGTAATTTACATTTGCCCCGTGGATGCGAGGCTCCATCCCCTCGACTTTGTCCATGAATAATTGAAACGTGTCGCGAGTCAGCTGATTTCAATTTCAAAAAAAAAAAAAATACTCGCGCGCGCGCGCGCGCCACCAAGTGGACGTTTAAAATGCAACTACGACGAAAGAGGGAGGTGATTTCAGGGAACAATTGCAACGACGAGCGACAAAAAAGGGCGGAAGTCGAGGGATCGAGAGACGTTGGAAGGATAAACGAAAAGGCGAAACGTGAAATACGCGCGATGAAAAGGCTCGAGGAACTTCAGCATCCCGCTGAAGGCTGCTCGAGATCGTGGAAATCGGTGGGAGGGATTTTTCTCTCGCGAGCCTTTGACTCGCTCGACGTTCTCGCCAAACGAAACGAATTTCTTTTTAACGTCGTCAGGCGTTAATTACACCGGCGCGGTGGCGCTCTCTTTCTCTTCTTCTTCTTCTTCTTCTTCTTCTTCTTTCTTTTTTTTTTTTTTTTCTTCTTTTTATTTCCCCCCTTAAATTTCCTATTCGAGATTAATTGCAAACTGCTGAAAAGCGCCGGTATTAATTAAACGATCTCCTCCCATCTCCGAGCAGGCTAGCTACTCTCGCTCGTATTTGCCTCGGCTCGGCCGGAAAATTAATATCCCGAAATATAAATACGTTCCGGCAAAGCGGATACGAGAGCTGAGAGAATGCACGAGTTGTTTTTTTATCTTTATGTTAACCCGATGATGCGACATTAACGGTGACGGGATATTTGGACAGGTACGTCGCTCGAGAATATCGTGTCTTATTTATTAACGACGAGACATGTTAGATGTTTGGCGAAGGAAGAAGGAGATCGTAGTTATTATTGAAAAGAATGAACATTCTTCGTTTGTTATAGTCGGTTACTGACTGTCGAATGTCGCCCTTTTAACTGTTTTCTGTATGTATAAAATTGATATGTTAAAAAATTATATATTAATATATAAATATATATAATGTATATAATAATTATTATATATATTAATGTTGTATTAATATTATATTATTATATATATTAATATTGTGTTAATATGTATAATAACGATTAATAATATAAATTATAATAATTAATACTATATAATTATTATATATAAATATATATAATATATATAATAATTAATAATATATAATTATTGTATATAAATATATATAATATATCTAATAATTATTATATATGTTAATATTGTGTTAATATATATAATAATTATTAGTATATAATATAATAATAATTAATAATATATAATTATTATATATATTAATATTGTATTAATATTATATTATTATATGTATTAATATTCTATTAAAATTATATTATATATATCTAATTTAATATAATTTATAGTATTATATAATTTAACATATATATATATATATAATTTCTTAACACGTTAACTGCTACAATGGTTTAAAAATAAAATAATAAGAATTCTACAAAGGATTATAAAGAGAATAAAAATAATTATAAATTGAAGTAATTATAAAATTACAAAAAGAATTCTATGAAGAGAATAATTAAAATGAGATTCATGTCATTAACGAATGAATTTCAAATGGCAGAAATAACGTTTTTGTTGTAGTTTGCTGTACAATATCTCGGAAAGAATGAACATTCTTCACTTGCCACGATCTGGTTATGCTGGCTGTAAAATTGGCCACCGTCGTTTCTCCTTTTTCCTTTTTAATATAATTTTTTTATCACATTTAATTAACTCCGACGATGGTCATTTCTGTTTTGGGATAATTAAAACGAGATGAATATCGTTAACAATGAAATATTTAAATAACACGAATAACTGGATAAAAAATCGTAGAACGAAAAATACTTTGTGCTTTCGTTGTACTTTAATCATCTTCCATTCATTTTTCTGATACACTTCAATTCATTATTGTGATCACTACGAAATATGGATTCAATTTCATCCTTTCGTCCAAATATCCTAATCTCGCGAATTTCCTTGCGAAGTCGTTCGCTTTCGATCGTAAGATTTAGAATAATCGCGGTCGAAATATTTCGAACGTATTTGTCACGAACTTCCCCGTTTACAGCGGTTATCCAACATATTATTTTAATAGTTTAACAGCATAAATTTCTATTGTAAACGAGGCACTCTCCTGTTTCTGCAACGTACATTTAATTAGAACGGAGCCTTAATTAATTTTAAGTTACGGAGTGGAAAATCTGTTTATTCGCACGGGGGAAATGTTTATCTAACGCTTTTGCGTGAAAATGAGGGAACGTATACATCCCGCGCAACAGAAGGCACTTTTCCTAATTATCTTTTAAGTAATATCACCGCAAATTTTCTGCCATTCTGACTTCTTTTCGTCCCAAGTTCCTTATCGAACAGTAGATTGCGCGTATCTGACGCATATGCGATTAAAAAGTTCCCAAAATTGCCATGTGTCTATGGAAAAGTTAACCTCAAAATTGTAAATATACTTCTCAGTTATATTTTAATTATAATGAAATATAATCCAGGCGAAACGAATAATAAATTTATTACTTCTTAGTAATTTCTATCCAGTGGTATATATCGATGAACTCAAAAAGAAGACGAATTATCGTATACGATTTGGTCACTCGTTATGGTCCGCGGACCAGTTACCAGCGCACTTCGAGAATATTTGGCCCAAAATTGCAACACTTTCTCAGTTTTAAGTATATTGAAATATAATCTAGGCGAAACTAATAATAGATTTATTACTTTTGAATCATTTCTATCCACTGATATACCAATAAATTCAAAAAGAAGACGAATTATCGTATACGGTTTGGTCACTCGTTATGGTCCGCAATCAGTTACCAGCGCAAGAGGTTAAGCGCAGTTTGAGAATATTTGGCCCAGGATTGCAACACTTTCTCAGTTTTAAGTATATTGAAATATAATCTAGGCGAAACAAATAATAAATTTATTACTTTTGAATAATTTCTATCCAGTGATAGACCAATAAATTCAAAAAGAAGACGAATTTATCGTATACGGTTTGGTCACTCGTTATGGTCCGCAATCAGTTACCAGCACAAAAGGTTAAGCGCACTTTGAGAATATTTGGCCTAAGATTGCAACACTTTCTCAGTTTTAAGTATGTTGAAACATAACCCAGGCGAAACGAATAATAAATTTATTACTTTTGAATAATTTCTATCCAGTGATAGACCGATAAATTCAAAAAGAAGACGAATTATCGTATACGGTTTGGTCACTCGTTATGGTCCGCAATCAGTTACCAGCGCAAGAGGTTAAGCGCACTTTGAAAATATTTGGCCCAAGATTGCAACACTTTCTCAGTTTTAAGTATATTGAAATATAATCTAGGCGAAAGAAATAATAAATTTATTAACTCTTAGTAATTTGTATCCAGTGATAGACCGATGAATTCAAAAAGAAGACGAATTTATCGTATACGGTTTGGTCACTCGTTATGGTCCGCGAACCAATTATCAGCGCAAGAGGTTAAACGAACGCGTGAGAATCCTTCTTGTTTCTTTCCTTCTTCTTCTTCTTCTTTTTTTTTTTTTTTCTTTTGTTGGCAAAAGCGTAAGCACGTACAGCAGGTTTCTCAGGTAGAAACCAGTCCCGTAGTTTCTGTTTCTTGATTCTCTAAGAGTCTTGGCGGCCAAAGAAGAAAGTTTCTGTCGCGAAGAAGCGCGGAATCGGCACTGCTCCTAGTTTCCTCTCTTTCGCGGGCGGAGTTTACGCCAATGTCGAGTCGTCATTTTGTTTGGAGAACACTTATACTCTCTCGAGGCCTTGGGAGAGCGGAAAACGCGACTCGCGGCGCGATCCGTCGGTTGTTCTTTCGCCAAGCCAATACACACACACACACACAGAGAGAGGAGAGAGAGAGAGAGAGAGAGATAGAGAGAGAAAAATCCTTTTTGAAACGAATCAAGGACAGCACTTTACGCGCTGGAGCATCCGCGGCGCGAGCACAGTCTCGAAGCACTCTTCTCCTTTGCAAAGATTTAAATGAGAGTCGGGGAGAAAAAGAGGAGCCGAGGAGGAGAGAACTCTATGGATTGTTTGGCCGATGCGAAATGCATCCGTCGTCCCAACTAACGTCCCGGTGCTTCCGTTCCGCTTCCCTCGACGCTGGATATTCAGCCCTGAATATTGCACGTCGAGCTTATTTCCGACGAACCGAAACGCGATGAATTCCCCTTCGAACTTTTGAATCGAAGACGATGGGGATGGTCGACAGAATTTTTCCTTGACGATGATCTGCATCCATTTCTTAAACTTCAATCGATCAAATTTCATATATATATATATATATATGTAATTACGTATTTTTATTATATATGTAATTATATAATTATATATATAATTATATAATCGTATATATATATATAATTACGTATTATTATATATATAATTATATAATCGTGTATACATATAATTACGTATTATTATATATATAATTATATAATCATATATATATATAGTTACGTATTATTATATATATAATTATATAATCGTATATATATATATATATATATATATAGTTACGTATTATTATATATATAATTATATAATCGTACATATATATAATTACGTATTATTATATATATAATTATATAAGCGTATATATATATAATTACGTATTATTATATATATAATTATATAATCGTATATATATAATTACGTATTATTATATATATATATAATTATATAATCGTATAAATATATAATTACGTATTATTATTATATATATAATTATATAATCGTATATATATAATTACGTATTATTATTATATATATAATTATATAATCTTATATATATATACATATAATTAAGTATTATTATTATATATATAATTATATAATTGTATATATATATATATATATATATATAATTATATAATCGTATATATATCTTCAGATTCGAGCAAGTGAATTTATATTAACTCTAATGGGTTGTAATTTTGGTAACAATGTCAGTTTGTCCATAATAGGGGACTAAACTACAAAGTTCGACAAAGCTGTGTCACTAATTGGTCGATAATTTTTCACGAGATCGGTTTCGATGAAATGAAATCTCAGCCAAGCCGTTTCGTGACATCGTGACACGGTGACATTTGCGGGAAAATTTGACGGCCGACCGATTCTCAAATTGCCGGAGGAAAATTTACAGATATACCCGTCAATTACGCCGATAAATTTCGCCGGAACGAAATTTTCTACGTTTCTAGAACGTTTTGCCACCAGGAAATTGTGCGTTGCGCTGGCAACTGGTTGCGCGGACCATAACGAGTGACCGAAGCCGTATTATACGATAATTCGTCGCCTTCTGCTTCTTTCGAACTCGTCGGTATGATACTGATTTCTCCCTCGAATGCAAGATATTCGTTTAATCGACTGTTTTACATTCACCTAGCCACATAATTTTTTTTTTTTTCGTCGAGCCCGCCAAAAACATCATTTTTACCATTTCTCTGCAATGTTCGAACAACGCGACCGTGTTATTTGGGGGGGGGGGGGAGGAAGTAGAATCGTTTTCGTTCTCTCGCTGCAAAGGAACGAGAACGTCGAACGATTCTTGAAATTGGGACGCTGGCTCGGAAAGAAGATGACTCGGAAAAAGGAAATGGGGAGAAAATGAATTTTCTGCCGATGCCGGGCAATCGCGTGCCAAATGGCCAACGAATGTTTCGCGACAGCGAAATGACTATTTCGATCTCTCTCCTCTTAGTCGTTCGTTGCTTCAAGCAGCGAGGATCACGATAATCGTTTGTAAATCTTTCTTACGAACGACGTTGCTGAGGATCGCACTTGGAATTTTCATCGGTGATGTTGATCCGCCACGCCGGATTTACACGATTTAGGCTTCGTTCGTATTTTAAAACGCTTCAATACGATACACCGTACATAACTTTCGTAATGCAATGTATATGATGTTTCAATGAATATTTTTGAAAATTTGTTAAATGGTGAATTTTCTGTTCAGTGGTATCGTCTAGTTAGCTTATGACGTTCAAAGTTCTTTAGTCGATGTCACTGTCGTATACATATATTAATATTATTATTACATGTATAATATTAGTTTCAGACAATATTATAATATTAATTTTTGTAATAATATAAAATTAATAATAATTGTTATAATAATTAATTAATATAATATTAATAATAATAATTCTGTAATATTAATTTTATAATATAAAATTAGTAATAATTATTATAATAATTAATTAATGTAATATTAATAATAATAATATTATATTAATTTTGTAATAATATTAATAATAATAATATTATATTAATTATGTAATATTAATTTTATAATAATATAAAATTAATAATAATATTAATAATATTAATTATGTAATATTAATTTTATAATAATATAAAATTAATAATANAATTAATAATAATATTAATAATATTAATAATATAATATTAATAATAATAATATATTAATTTTATAAAAATATAAAATTAATAATAATTATTATTATAATAATTAATTAATATAATATTAATAATAATAATATTATATTATGTAGTATTAATTTTATAATAATATAATATTATATTAATAATAATAATATTATATTAATTATGTAATATTAATTTCATAATAATATAAAATTAATAATAATAATTATTATAATAATCAGTTAATTTAACATTAATAATAATAATATAATATTAATTTTATAATAATATAAAATGAATAATAATTATTATTATGATTAATTAATATAATATTAATAATAGTAATATTATATTAATTATACAATATTATTAATATTATATAATATTAATTTTAGACAATATTCATTTTGCTTATCGGAAAAACACTCGAAGCACACCGGTCACTATGACTATACTCCAGAAGAAACAACAACAGGTGACCAACGTGGCAGTCAGCGTGTTGACACTAAAACTGGTGGTACCAAAGTGACCAAAATAACCGATTCATAATTTTCCTTTTTTTTTTTTTCTTTTATTTATCAGAAATTTCATAGACATAAAACAGCGTACAGAAATTTAAATTTGTATTTCCCGCAGAATGTACAAATTTGCAAGAAATTTTATAGATATGGAACAGTATCTCTATAGATTTAAATGTACAAATCGAGGCATGTACATTCGATAGTACCGTAATGTATTTCTATCTGTTTGACCTAACTGTCTCTAATGGAAATTCTGTGCTTTAGTCGCCGGTGGTTTCTAGTGTCAACATTCCGATCTAACGTGCCCTGGTTTCGATTTCACTCGAAACGGGCACAGAGATTTAAATAAAATACGATTTATCGAGCAAACGTGTCGAAGTATCGTGTCGTAGGATCGACTGTCCCGTATCATATCACGTCCCGCGTTCGTCCCAAGATTCGTTGAAAAAATGTGCGTGGGCACACAGATATATTAAAAATGATCGACGATGAAATTTGTCGATCGAAAGAAACGAGGGGAAAGCGTTGCAATAACGGCGGATCAACGTTGTTTAATGGTATTAATTCGAGGGTAAAAATGTCGGAATTAGTTAGAATCGCTGAAGAGGTGTAGTAATAATCACCGCGGAAATGATCGGCGTTTGGCTTCGATCGAATCGAACGCGGGTATCGACGCGCGCTGGCACGGTCCTCGAGACCGAGAAAGAGAGTGTCCTCTTGAAACTTTTAATAAGCAACGTGACGTTGGTTCAACGTTCCACGGAACCTTCGACTCGTTTTCCCCGATCGAAGCTCGTCGATTCTCTTTCGATATTAATCGGCGGGAAGGGAGAACTCGCCCGTTGAAACTTTTCCTTCGAAGCGGAGCTTTCGAAGCTTCAAACCCTCCCTTCCACCGTGACAGCCTCGTTACATTCTAATCGAATCTGCTCGGATTTCAATGCGTCCGAGCGACGAGCGATTCTCGAAAGGCGAAACGAAAGACGATCGTACGATCGGGGGAAAATAAGACGAGGTGAAAATCGAAGGACTCTCTGTCGGTTGAGTTTACGATTAAAAGTAAAATTCGCAGGGAACAATATCGTATTTTAGAGATTAACGACTCGTACACTCGTCGACTGGCTCGTATTCTTCAGTTCGTATTTTTTTTTTTTTTTATCGTTTTGAAATGTATTTTTTTTTTTTTTTTTTTAATTTTCTAGCATTTGACGAGGCCGTGGAATGTATTTTTCTTGAACAAACTTTAATTTTTTAAACGAATGTCTGACTTGAAATCTAACGTAATTGAAACTGTAACCTAACCTAAGTTGATCAAAAATCTAACCTGAAACGTAAATTTTCTAACCTAAATTTTTTAAGAGATTAACAATTACGCCTATGTCCGGTCTTTTCTGAATTACGATGGATTAAGAAAGATATCTTTTATTACAATAATTTCTTATTGCATAAATATTCTACTGTCGAATCTTTTTGAATTTCCTGCGACATTTTGACAAGGAATGTATTTTTTTTAAACAAACTTTAATATTTCAAACGAAAGTCTAACTTGAAACCTGACCTAATTAAAATTGTAACTAACCTAACCTGATTGAAACTGTACCCTAAACCTAACCTAACTTAACTAAAAATCCAACCTAAAACCTAACTTCTAACATAAATTTTTTAACAGTTACGCCTATGACATGTCTTTTCCGAATTACGATGGATTAAGAAAGATCTTTTATTACAATAATTTCTTGTATAAATATTCCACTGTCGAATCTTTTTTGAATT
>NW_025110085.1:66414-77572 GCF_011392965.1 Frieseomelitta varia
TTTTTCTGAAACAAACTTTAATTTTTCGAGCAAAAATCTAACCTTAAATTTTTAAGAGATTAACAGTTACGCCTATGGCCGATCTTTTCCGAATTGCGATGGATTAAAAAAGTTCTTTTGTTACAATAATTTCTTATTGCATAAATACTCCACTGTCGAATCTTTTTCGAATTTCCTGGCGACATTTTCGACAAGAGTCTAAAACGAACTTTGATTCTTCAAATCTAAATAAAATTTAAGGTTAGATTTCTTTTCAAATCTAACCTTAAATTTTTAAGAGATTGACAGTTACATCTGTAGCCATTGACAGATCGAGAAAGATCTTTTACTACAGTAATTTCTCATCGAATAAATATTTCACTGTCAAATAGAAACAATAGCTCGTCTCGATGGCTAAAGTGTATTATACAGGGTGGTTCATAAAGTCTCGTTACAATTTCAAAAATTTACTACAAAGGCAAATGAAAAGACAGATAAGTGAAAATTATTACAAAATGAGACGTATGTGTTTAATTTTTTTTCTTTTCGCTTCATTTAATACACCTCTATATACGGGCACCATTACTTGAATGCCGTATATACAGGGTGTTTCGTAATTTGTGGGACCCACTTCGGGAGCTGATTGTACGCCTAAAAATAATGAAAAAAAGTCATATAAATGTCCTATCTGTCTTCGTTTATGAGATATAATGAATTTTCTGTTTTAATTACTTTTACAAAAGACAATTGCATTTGAAGACAAGCCTGCACTATCATTTCTGGTGTTTCTCGAATTTGTCGGAAGCCTTGCTCTATTCTATTTCAGCATTTTCAATCGATGTTGCCTATACAATAGATTTTAAATGTACCCACAAGTGAAAATCTAATGGATTCAAATTCGGAGAACGAGCAGGCCATTTATTTGCAAAGTGTTGATTTAAAAATTGCCTAGCCACTCGGCTAAAATGCAGCGGAGCTCCATCATGCATAAACCGCGATACGAAGTCTAATATCGACTGGAACTTCCTCTAATATTTCGTGTAAACGCGCGCTCAAAAAATCAACCTACTTTGTGTCTGTTAGTTTCCCATCAAGAAAAAAAGGTCCAATTAAAAATTTATCAATTATTCCTGCCCATACGTTTAAACTAAACTGTGGTGTTGATGTCTTGAATGCGCAATAACACGTGGGTTTTCTTCATCCCAGTTATGATCATTATGAAAATTGAATATACCATCCCTGGTAAAACTAGCTTACTCTGTTGTTATTTTTGTTATATTTAGTCGATGTCGTATACATATATTAATATTATTATTACATGTATAATATTAGTTTCAGACAATATTATAATATTAATTTTATAATATAAAATTAATAATAATTATTATAATAATTAATTAATGTAATATTAATAATAATAATATTATATTAATTCTGTAATATTAATTTTATAATAATATTAATAATAATAATATTAATAATAATAATATTATATTAAGTATGTAATGTTAATTTTATAATAATATAAAATTAATAATAATTATTATTATAATTAATTAATATAATATTAATAATAATATTAATAATATTAATAATATTATATTAATTATGTACTATTAATTTTATAATAACATAAAATTAATAATAATTATTATTATAATAATTAATTAATATAATATTAATAATAATATTATATTATGTAATATTAATTTTATAATAATATAATATTATATTAATTATGTAATATTAATTTCAGCTATGATCCCAGTTATGATCATTATGAAAATTGAATATACCATCCCTGGTGAAACTAGCTTACTAGAGTTTGCTCTGTTTATAAAATTCATGATATATCTCATAAACGAAGACAGATAGGACATATATTTATATGACTTCTTTTTCATTATTTTTAGGCGTACAATCAGCTGCCGAAGTGGGCATCCCACATGTTACGAAACACCCTGTATATATATATATATATCCGGCTCTCGTAACAAAAGGGGAACCGAAAATAGGATCGCGAAAAAGTATCGATAATGCAATGTCGAATAATCAAATCCGTCGAATCCCTTTTCCTCGAGAAACTCTCGCGGAACCGAGTGGGCGAGGCCGCGTTAAATGGCGTCGAACGGAGCGAACGAAACCAAAGACGAAAAGTTAACGAGAGAGCGGAGAGGCAGCGAAACTGGAAAGCTGCCGACGAAAGCTCGGTGGCAGTCTCGAGAGCTGGAGAACGAACCCTCGTCCCGTTTTTTTTACTCTTTCGTGGACTCCCGCGTTCGTTCGAGTGAACATATCATATATACTCTCGCGCGTGAATCGAACGACTCAACGATCCTCGATCCGGTCACGTTTCCTCGGACCTTTTTTTATTCCTTAAATTCTCTTGGTCGTTGCGTGTTATCCTTCAGCTCGTCGCGCACTCCGCCGAAATCCTTCCTCAGAAATCGGCCTGGCGCACACATTCCAGATACATTTCCCTCGACTTTCTCGAGTGTCGCGTTCCAAGTGCGCGATTATATCGTACAAGTTTTCACAAAATGGGTGAAATTTTACTCGAACAAGAATTTATTGGCGTAGAAAAATGCTGCTAAAAACTGACCGGAGAGAGTCCTTTTTCGCTTGTATATACTTGCAGATGACGGTCTGCGCGTTGGCCAAAGTACTTTCAGGACGATTCGTAATACTTGGCTTCGAGCATGCAACGGAACGAACAGTGAACGCGTTTGTGAACTGATGAAAATTCGACGAAAATTTAGTGGCTCGGCTCAAAGAGGAGCGGCTGAGGGTGGGGGGGGGGGAGAAATTTCGAACGACGAGACTCGAATGCGAATGCACACAAGGATTTTTTCCCCTTTTTTTCAAAGAGGCAGAGGCAAACAAAACGAGAGAACCAGCCCATTTTCGTCGGGACGCGGTCCTTTCATCCGTGAAGACCGTTTAAAATTAATCGCACAAAGCGGCAAAGTGGCTTTCTTCTCGTGGAATTTCCCTTTTTCACGCGCATTTAATCGGGAAACAATCGGGGAACGTGGTTGAAACGCTACGGAGCGTAACACTTTTGCTCTGGAACCAGAGTGTGTGTGTGTGTGTGTGTGTGTGTGTTTGTGTGTGTGTGCGAGGGAGAAAGAGAGAACAGTGCGGTTTAAACGCGAGCGAGATTTCCGTGGCTCGTGAAGCGATAGCAAGAAACCACCGCCCCCTGTCTCCAAGTTGCTCCGCGAAAACGGGCCTCTGTCGAAGAAATGGATTTACCGAGAGCTACGCGTATCGACCGTGACATTTGCATGAAACGCACACAGACACACACACACACACACATAGAAAGGATTTCCAATTCATTTCTCAAGAGCGTGGATAACGCGACAACAGAACAGAATTAATACTACGTATACACGTACAATAGTGTTCTCTGGCGTGCATTCGACTTTATCACCGCTTAATATAACGAACGCAGGATTCTTCGAAGGTTCGCTTTCGCGTTAAGAAACGAACGAACGTGCATCCGTGTAACAGATTTCCTACAGCCGACGCGTAGATGCATTCTCATGCAAAACTTTCGTCCAACACTTTTGGGTTCGAAGCAGATTGCGCCCGAAGGCTTGGATATAACTGCGTTTTCACAGAGAAACGAAACTTTATTTCGGCGGTGTGCATGGATTCGTTTCAGTCAGCCTCGAGGTTCTCTTCTTTCATGTTCGACAGAGTTTCTTTTTTTTTTTTTTTTTTCTTCTTTCTTGAAATTCCAATTCCTTCGTTTGGAAGCAGTGAAATTTGTCATCGTAGTTCGAAGGCTTCCACGTCGTAATTTTATTGTGAGCTTGAACAGCGTTTTTTTTTTTTTTTTTTTTTTTTTAAAATATGACGAGAATGGTTGCTTTCTGATTGTTTCATTTTGAAATCTTTTTTTTTTTTTTCTGTAAAGCAAGCTTGAACAATCAGCTGTCAGATTACATTAAACGAATTTAACGCTGAAAGTAGAAAAATGGTCAAAATGGCCATTTGAATACTTCTGTTAGATACTTTGTAGCTGTAAAACAGTACATTTTTGAAGAACGATTCGTAAAACACATAAATAAGCTTGTATTGTAAAAAAATTCCCATTTGAAATTTTCTTAATTGACCGACTGAATGATCACCCTGCCATTTGGATTGAACTACGAGGTTAGTTCCTTTTTATTTATCAGTCTCTCAAGAATGTAGTTAGTCATTTTAAATTGCACGTGTCCGAAAGTCTGTCAGAAAGAAACGCAGTTACTTTTCAACCAACCTAACAGTTCAACGACCATATCGTCGTACCATTTATTCGAAAACAAACTCTTCGTCCCCTGTAGCGCTGAACTTTCGTTCGTCAGCCTCTGATATTCCATTTCCGAGACTTTTCGATCGCCGCGTGCCCCCGAGTTCCTCAAACGTTTTCTCCAAACGTTGGTCAAATTAACCAACGCTCCAGAGTTCCTCGTTTCCGCAAGTTTCTGAAAGCTACGGCCATTTCAATTTCATACGATCCCAGTTACAACAAGCTTACCCGGCGAACTCGTTTTCTCCAAGGTTAGCCTGCGTCAACAGGAACTTTCCTTCTCCGGCCAGGTGAAAAAGGGGTGGGAGAGAGCGTCAACGTTGGTAGTTGCAAAGCGAATTAGAGACGAATACCCTCCTCTCGGTTCCCTTCTTTCGTCGCGGATCCAAGCGAAGGAGGTAACGCGGTTAAAGCCACTTAGAAAATTAAATCGAGCCGGCTCGATCGGTGCTGTAAATCCTCTCCTCCCTGTCTTCTCTCTGTCGGCGAGTCGATGGTTTTTGTCAGTTGGCGCGATGTAGAAAACCGGTGA
Source organism: Frieseomelitta varia (assembly GCF_011392965.1). NCBI lineage: Eukaryota > Metazoa > Arthropoda > Insecta > Hymenoptera > Apidae > Frieseomelitta > Frieseomelitta varia. The sequence goes on from NW_025110085.1 coordinate 71,226, forward strand.
AAGTGCATCCACCCGTCCTCGCGACCTCTCTTCAACTCCGCCAGCGTCTTCTTCGTCCTTTCCTTTCCTTTTCCTCCCCTCTTTTTTCCTCTTTGCTCGCTCGTTCGGTGAAAGCATCGCTGATTTATTTAAGAGACCAGGCTAGACCGGTGAGAGATTCCCTCGAAAGCGGCAAACAGAGAAAAAGAGAGAGAGAGAGAGAAGCTTCCTTCGGTGAGAGATATGATGATGAATCCGGACGTGGACGTTGTTAGGCCCTGTATGCTTTAGCAAGCAAATTATCCTCTTGATGCCTGCTTTCAAAGCGAAAAATGATAAGGAGCTTTTTTTCCCTTTTTTTTTTTTCTTGCTGATTTAGATAGAGGTACTGAAAGAACCTGTCGAAGCGACAGGATATTTTCTTTTTCTTGCATTCTTTCAGAGAACTTTCTAAAAAAAACTTTTTTTTTCTATTATTTGTGACCACTCGTGTGAGTTATCAGCGACTTGGAACTGAATCTTACAATTTATTTTATTTTATAGGTTAGACTATCTTAGTTAGGTTATGTGTATTGGTTTTAGTATTCTTTTTTTTTTTCTATTTTCGTTATTTATTGTCGCATCAACCACTTGTGCGGGTTATCAGCGATTTGAAACGAAATGTTGCGGTTTGTTATGTAGGTTAGACCGTCTTGGTTAGGTCAGATTTTACAGTTTATATTATACAGGTTGCACTGTCTTCGTTAGGTTAGGTTTTACAATTTATATCATGTAGGTTACACTGTCTTATTAGTTTTAGGATTTCTTTTTGTCTACTTTCATTATTTATAGTCTTGTCAATCGCTTGTGCGAGTTATCAGTGATTTGAAACTAAATCTTGCGCTTTGTTATATTGGTTAGACTGTCTTAGTTTGGTTAGGTTAGGTTTTACAATTTATATTATATTATATAGTTACAGTGTCTTTAGGTTAGATTAGGTTTTACAATTTATATTATATAGTTTACAATGTCTTTAGATTTGGTTAGTTAATTTATATTATACTATAATTATATACTAATTATGTACTATATTATATTATAAAAGTTACATTGTCTTAGTTAGGTTTTACCATTTATATCATATAGTTTACAATGTCTTTAGATTTGGTTAGTTAATTTATATTATACTATAATTATATATTAATTATATACTATATTATATTATAAAAGTTGTCTTAGTTAGGTTAGGTTTTACAATTTATATTATATAGTTTACAATGTCTTTAGATTTGGTTAGTTAATTTATATTATACTATAATTATATACTAATTATGTACTATATTATATTATAAAAGTTACATTGTCTTAGTTAGGTTAGGTTTTACCATTTATATTATATAGTTTACAATATCTTTAGATTTGGTTAGTTAATTTATATTATACATATTGTCTTTAGATTTGGTTAGTTAATTTATATTATACAGGTACTGTCTTAGTTAGGTTAGGTTTTACAATTTATATTAGACAGGTTACACTCATTAGTCTTAGCATTTTAGACTTATTAGTTAGGTTCTTCTTTTCTATTTTCTAAAGCTGTTGGTTTCTCAAGTTTTGAAGGTCGGATGCACGCACGTGATTTTTCGAAAATATCTGTGAAGAAATATCAGTAACAGTACATAGACTCCATATTAACACTGGAACTGCCAATTGATTGAATCATCAAATTTCTAAACAAACAAAATAAAAAAATACAATTTACAATACAACGGAATGTATGATACAAGCTTTCACGCATAGATTTTGCTAAAAATTATTTCAATCTCAAAAAATACAGTATCTGAAGAGTACAAAAATCATAAATTGATCATTTTCACCTGACCGCTTTGGTAGTTTCCAATGTTAAAGAAAACAGACACAAAGCTTGCAATCTGACGACTATAAATGACGCACGGAGGCGTTCTCAATTAACGTCGGCTTTATAATTACATTCCTCGCGCATCGAAGGGACGAAAGAAGCGTGTGCATTCGCGTTCGAACGAGGCGAAATTGACGTTTCTTTTTAAAAAAAAGAAAAAGAAAAAAAAGAAAGAAAGAAACCGATCGCGCTCTCTCACGCAGCGAGAGAAATACGTCCGACTTATTACGAGTTGAGTCCTCTCTCTTTCCAGATGACTTTAATTTACCTCGCCTCTAAATGGATTACAAGGAAATTGAATAAGTTCTCTTGGCGGTAAATTAATCTCCTTCCGGCCGTCGGAATTGGGGAATTAAGCAACAAAAAGGCTCTCTCTCGGCTGAATTGATCTGAAACGCGCAGTTACCGGAAACAACGAGAAAAAGCAGAAGAAAAATAAAGAAAGAAGCGAATGTTGCTCGTGTCACTCGGTCGGGTGTTATTTTTGATGAAAGTTGTTTCGAGGGAAGAAAGGGGTGGAGATAATCGCGCGGAAGTGTGTCTGGATGGGCGTGGGTGCGATCGACTCTTGGAACAATGTTTCTGTGATCAAAAGGTATGAACGACGTATGTACATACACCTTGTTTACCGTGTACACACAACTCCTCCGTTTTGTCTACAAAACGGCGTGACGAGACCGAGTGTCGTTGACAGAGTAATGACGAGATATCAAATATTTTACTGAAACGCAGGGAGAGACTCGCAAACACGCCGGACTCCATCCGTTTTTTAAAGGCGGATGAATAATCAAGCGAATCAAGTTCGGCTCGTTCGTTTCCGCGATTTGATTTCCCCGAAAGCGAGCAACCTTCTTGGGAGGAGGTGTCGGGACGAACGATCTCGCTCGCGTGCGACAATTCCTTCCAGTTTCCTTCTTCTCTTCATTTCACACGTCGTTACGCGATAAGTTTCGTTGAACCGCGACGGAAGTTTCACCGAACAATCGATATTTATTTATTTATCGTAGCTAGTTTCACCGAGCCGAAATCGACATCGCAGACAATTTGCCGACAATCCGAGATAATAGAACGACGAGAGTCCAGCGTTCTTTGTTCGTCACGGTTCAACGAAACTGTTCGCTTCCCTTGTGTACAAAATTGCTCGTTCTTGTCGTGGGGAACCAGAAGATTATGAATTACGAATTGGTTCGGAAGTTTTGTAAACGATATTCATCAGGATGAATGATAAAGTCAATTTTAAAGAAAGAAATTTTTACAATTTTAGCAGCTGCGTTTTGACGATTATAGCCTAGCGACGCAATGTAGATTTTTATTCTTACCAAATATCAGAGTTTTCTGATTAATTAGAAAATTACGAACGTTCAAGTTTTCTAAGTAACATTTAGTTAAGTTGAACGATAAAATTATTGATTTTTCAAAAAAAAAAAAGAAAAAGAACTAATGTTATTTCCTTGTAATTTAATTAGCAGCTGCGTACACTCTATATCTGACGAGTATAATCGTCGTCCGACACTTTTAACACTAGAACTGCCGACTGATGAAGCATAAAATTTCTATCAGAGACATTTTATAAGGACGAAAAAAATAGAGAAACTTTGTAACACAAAAGTTGGAGCGTGCAAGCTTCTATTCGTAAAAATAGACTGTTTCGCGTCTAACAAAAATTATAAATAGCTCACTTTGGTAGTGTTCTACTATTGAAAGCGGCACCACCAACCTAAGAAGTTATAAACACTGTGGAAGCTTTCCCTCAGAACTGCTTTCGTTGAAAACTAACTCGTCGATAAAATAATTTTCATTTTCGTTGTGAAAATGTTTCAACAGAAAGAGGCCGAGACTTTCTTCCCCTCCTCCGAGGAGATCCTACGGACCATCGAGACCTTGTGCCCTGCACATTGTAAAGTATTTGATATCGACTCGCAATGGTTGACCGTGCATATCATAGAATTAAGAGAACCTAGATGTTAAAGTGACTAGCGATACGTTAAGCAATAAGCCATGCTGGAAACGATACATATCAAGAATTGCCTGTCCGGTGTTCCCGGTGTCGGGGAACATTCTCGGGATCACGCGCGCCGAAGCGAGCGAACAGCGAAGAAAGATCGAAGGCGCGAGGAAGTAAGGTGAAAGTTCGAGGCTCGATACCCTTTCACACTTATCTAGAAAACGTAACGCGAACACGAAACGCGGAGGAACGCGGTGATTCGCCGCTCGCGAGAATGGATTTGTCAACTGAACTGTCTCGGCAGGTCGCCGCGATGTGCAAATGAATTTCCACAACAATATTCGGACATTCGACGTGTAGCGAGTTGTTATGGAGTGAGCGTTTCGAACGGATCGTTGCAAACGATCCGATGTTGAGGAACGAAGGCGTCTGCGATGGAAGAATTGCGCTTTCGTTCTTGAAGCTTTGTTTCCAAATGGTTGTTGCGACTGGGAACCAGCGCGGCGAACGATATATTTTTGTAAGAGATTCGACCTGAATGGTTACTTGACCTAACCTCAATGTAATGTCAAAAACAACAGACCAAATCTGTCAGTTTTAATCTGTCTGTTTCGAATTGTAAATGTCTATGTATAGAAAGAAAGATGAAGATACAGTGAAGAGGCAAACTTTGAAAAGTCGAAAGTAAAATAGGTTAGAATTGACAGAGACGAACATGTCGCATCAGTTTACCTAGTTGAAACCTAGCTTCAATATAATGTCGAAAACAACAGACCAAATCTGTCAGTTTTAATCTGTCTGTTTCGAATTGTAAATTCGATGAAATGTCTATGCATAGAAAGAAAGATGAAGATTCAGTAGAGATGCAAACTTCGAAAAGTCGAAAGTAAAATAGGTTAGAATTGACAGAGACGAACATGTCCCATCAGTCTACCTAATTGAAACCTAACCTCAATATAATGTCGAAAACAACAGACCAAATCTGTCAGTTTTAATCAGTCTGTTTCGAATTGTAAATGTATAGAAAGAAAGATGAAGATACAGTGAAGAGGCAAACTTTGAAAAATCGAAAGTAAAATAGGTTAGAATTGACAGAGACGAACATGTCGCATCAGTTTACCTAGTTGAAACCTAACTTCAATATAATGTCGAAAACAACAGACCAAATCTGTCAGTTTAAATCTGTCTGTTTCGAATTGCAAATTCGATACGAAATGTCTGTCTATAGAAAGAAAGATGAGGGTCCGATGCATTTGGCAGAATATTTGAACAAGGTCTCATATAATTTAAAAGTTCTAGAAAGGAAGATGAAGATTCAGTGGAGAGACAGATTTAAAGGCAAACTTCGAAAAATCGAACGTAGTAGAGGTTAGAATTAACAAAGACGTTGATCTATCTAATCCAAACTCAAACCTAACCTAAACCTAACCTCAATGTAATGTCAAAAACAACAGACCAAATCTGTCAGTTTTAATCAGTCTGTTTCAAATTATAAATTCGATGAAATATCTATGCATAGAAAGAAAAATGAAGATTCAGTGGAGATGCAAACTTCGAAAAATCGAAAGTAAAATAGGTTAGAATTGACAAAGACGAACATGTCGCATCAGTCTACTTAGTTGAAACCTAACCTCAATATAATGTCAAAAACAACAGACCAAATCTGTCAGTTTTAATCAGTCTGTTTCAAATTGTAAATTCGATGAAATGTCTATGCATAGAAAGAAAGATGAAGATTCACTGGAGAGGCAAACTTTGAAAAATCGAAAGTAAAATAGGTTAGAATTGACAAAGACGAACATGTTGCGTCAGTCTACCTAGTCGAAACCTAACCTCAATATAATGTCAAAAACAACAGACTAAATGTGTCAGTTCTAATCACTCTGTTTCAAATTGTAAATTCGATGAAATGTCTATGTATAGAAAGAAAGATGAAGATTCAGTGGAGAGGCAAACTTCGAAAAGTCGAAAGTAAAATAGGTTAGAATTGATAGAGACAAACATGTCGCATCAGTCTACCTAGTCGAAACCTAACCTCAATATAATATCAAAAACAACAGACTATCACTAAATCTGTCAGTTCTAATCAGTCTGTTTCAAATTGTAAATTCGATGAAATGTCTATACATAAAAAGAAAGATGCAGATTCAGTGAAGAGGCAAACTTTGAAAAATCGAAAGTAAAATAGGTTAGAATTGACAAAGACGAACATGTCGCATCAGTCCACCTAGTCGAAATCTAACCTCAATGTAATGTCAAAAACAACAGACCAATCTGTCAGTTTTAATCAGTCTTTTTCAAATTGTAAATTCGATGAAATGTTTATGCATAGAAAGAAAGATAAAGATTCAGTAGAGAGGCAAACTTCGAAAAATCGAAAGTAAAATAGGTTAGAATTAACAAAGACGAAACTTTTAGACACTTTAGAAAGACAGTTGGAGAATCAAAAACGGGCGTATTTTATTATCACAATGGAATCAAAAAGTTTTCATGAGGCGTCGAAAAAAAAAAAAAAAAAAAAAAAAAAAA
>NW_025110085.1:77582-119532 GCF_011392965.1 Frieseomelitta varia
AAAACAATTTGCTTAGTTAGGGACGGTCTTTCCAACATCCCCCTGTCTCGAATGCTACTCGAAAAAAAAAAAAAAAAAAAAAAACGAGAAGTGATATCGAGAACAAGCCAACCAACTTCTTGGCCAGAGAGAAACATGTGTGACTTCTCGCTGGTCGTTCGCGAAAATAAAATTTCAAACCGTTTGCAAATTATCGCGCAAATTAATCGCAGATCAATGAACATCGAACGGATGAAAAGACGAAGCGTGGATTATTTCATTTCTGCGCTAAACTCGCGAGGGAAGAACGGAATCGCGTCGTCGGTAGGGGAGCCGGTCTGAAAGCCGGGAAGGAAAAATAAAATGACCGAGGGAGGAGGAAGGGAAACACAACAATGGGCCATTTTATGGAAAAAGAGCCAGAGAGAAAGAGGCGAGCCGTGAGCGTAACGCCACTTTTGTCCAGCTGGCGTTTTCGCGAGCTCCCTCGCCCCCCTCGAGAGAGAGAAAGAGAGGGAGATTGGCCTTTGACAGTGCACAAAAGGCTATTGTCCGATGACCCGTTAAAAATCGCTGTCCGCCTAATCGGCCGAAGGTTGATTCGATAAAACGCTAAAGGGCAAGCCACGGCGAAATTTGCATCCTCCGTGCACGCAGCCTGCGGTGCAGTAAATCCATAGAGCACACCCCCCAAATGAAATCCCTCGTCGAGATTTTCCTTTTTCCTACTTCTCTCCTCCACTTTCCCCCGCCTCTGCCTTTTCTATATCGGCTCGATTAATTTCATCAACGGGTACGATGTCCCGCGATTACTATTTTTATTCCCTTCTTCGTCTGGCTGTAGATATTTGACCTTTCTACGTCCTATACGTTCCGGAGAATATCGAAGTGGCGAAAGTGAAGAGAATTTCAAAAGATCAACAAGACTCGGCGAGTTTTTCCGAATCGAAACTAGCGTAGATTTATATTTTCCAAGGTGAATGGAGACATATCTGCGTTTCGTAATATTTTTACGGTCAAGTAGAGACCTCGTTCAAAAGGGATAGCAGTTGGAAGTTGGTTGGCACGAAAGAGAGAAAGAGGGAGCATGTAATCAAAGCGACCGGTCTCGGAAGAAGATACGTGAAAGACACTAGAAAAATTCGTAGACCAAATTATATAGATTATAAAGAGAATATTTTCCGAACACTCGGTCGTTCTCACATCGTCGTAGACGATTGAAAACGCTTAGTGAGTTGTATAATGTTGTGTAACGAGTTGTACAATGAACCTGATGCTTCATTTGCGCGTCGAGCGCGAAGCCTGCCGAGAAAGAGAACTCAGTGAAGCCCGATTTCGAGCCGATTTCGCGATCGTCGACTCGACGAAGCAAGACTGCCCCCTCACCTCCCCCCGCCACGTATGTACACAGCGAGAGTATGTATCGAGCCTCGAATCGCCTCGGACCGATTTCCCCGAGATAACGCGCGCGATCGGAACCGACTACCTTAGGGCCATATCAAACTAAAAGCGCTATAGTTCAAAAAAAAAAAAAGAAAGAAAAAACGAATACATATCATTAGTTCTTAACTGGTGGCGCGATCCAAGTATACACGTGTATTGTAAAATGTAAGCGAACAAGAGAACAAAAGAACAAAAAAGAAAAAAAGAAACGACACATTAACAACTAATTTATTACACATTTACCGCATCTTATATACACGATATACATACAAAAATTGATACATATATATATATTGTATATATGAGATATATATATATATACATGATATATACACACGTGCGCATACAAATCGGTAAGTAGGAGATTAAGGTTTTGCTAAGACGATAAATCGCGTACGTACGATCGCGTGGATCACACACACACACACACACACACACACACAGCGGAGAACATCTAGAAGATGATGACACAGAAAGAGAAGAAAAAATCATGGTGATCCACGCGACCGTCGTCATAAAAAAAAAAAAAAAAAAAAAAAAAAAAAAAAAAAAAAAAAAAAAAAAAAAACTGTAAAGCAACGTTGAACCGAATGAAAGAGGACGATGCTCTATCGACAAAGATCCAGACAGTATTTTAAAAAAAAAAAAAAAAAGTGTCGTAGATTACTTACAATTAGTTCTCTGCGTATTATAATATCCACTCTCCTATACACCACATGACACACACACACACACACACACTGTTACACGTACTCGGCGAGCACGCGCAGAGATTTATCATAAATCGAGCGATATCTGTCAATCAAATGATAATATCTAGAAGCGAAATTATGAAGAAACGAGACGTTGGTTGGCGTGCTCGCGTAACAGACAACTGGACAAACATACTACACGTACACGTAAGGAAATATTATAATATCGTTGTCGATGTCCTAAGATTGTTAAACTGTGGAAACGCGGCTCGAGGCCGACGTCTCGACCGCGTGCCGCGTTTCCCGATCGTGTAATCCACGTTTCAATGATATTTATTATTTTTTATAATAGCGTATACCGTGTATGTGTTTCCTGTCGTGATTTACCCACGTTTCTCCTTACCTCGATAGATGTTAATAATGACACGCGCGCGCGCGGGAGAAGGCAGCAACGACGAAAAGAGGAAAAGAAAAGAAAAGAAAAGGGGAGGAAGAAAGAGACTCGATCCTCTGTTACTATTAGACGAGCTCTGTTCGACTAGTTTCCTTCGAACTTGCGTCCTTCGAATCGTTGCTACTTCGCCCGCCCCCTCCCTCCAGGAGTCTTATCAATTCCCTAATTATTGTGTTGTTACTCGAGAGTCATTGGCTCCGCGACGCGGGCCCCGATTGTTTAACTGCATATATGATCGTCGACCCTGGTCGTTGTCTGATGTAAATCCCCTCATTCGAAACGCTTCTTAACCCTTCTCCCCAGAAAGAGAGAGAGAGAGAGAGAGAGCAAGCTTGCGTCAAATGAAAAGCTTCAAAAAGAAAAAAAAAAAAGAAAAAGAAAAATACGAAAACGAGCAAGAAAAAAAAGAATTTCTCAGAGACTCTCAGAGAAGTCGCGCCCTCCGGAACTTGTCGTCGTTCTTAAACAAAGGTAGAAACTTTCGATGTTCACTAAACTATAGGCTTAAGCGATCCCATTTTAAGTGGGCGATCGATTCAACGGTTTAAACTAGCCAGGCCGCGAAGGGTTAAGAAGATTATCGAATTACCTGTGTCCACACACACACACACACACAGTGCAAGCACCTCGTAGCACCTTGTCGACAAATGAAAATACGCCATGGCGAAACACGCGAACGTTTGTCTTTGGAAGCGAACGAAATTCCGAGTAACCGACGAAGAAAAGAAAGAGAAAAAGAAAAAAAAAACGAGAATCATCAATTGGCGTTAAATACGATGACGCGACGAACGATCTTACGGGTTCATCGTCATTCTCCAAGTGTATATTCGTGTTGAAACGAACGTACGTGTCGTTGTTTAAATCGTCTACGCTCATTGCATGTGTCGCGTGCTTTATTGCAAATTATACCTCGTTCACCTGTGACGGATCGTCGAAATTAAATTACGTTGAAATCGTTTATTCTTCTCAAATTGTTAGCTCTGCTGGCCAAGATTGAACATTGACACTTCTCTTTGTTAAGTTTCCTTTGATCGATACTGACACTCAGGGTCTTACATACGTGAGAGTACTCTTTGCAACATAATCATCGTAGATGAAAGCAAGCTCGAAATAATTGGTGTGCCAGAGCCACGATAAGTTATCTCTTCTGACATCTAATAACAACAGAGTTATTATGTTAGCAGAAAATTCGCACAATTTCTACAGTAATTATTACAAATGATTATTGTATTTGTATTTATATTTTATCAGGTATTTTATCGACGATGAATTTTAAGAGGCTTCTTTTTCCTCCTCGTCCCGACTGCAACAAGCGTAATTATTCGACGCGTCTGTCACGCGTGATCCTCGGCATTAGTTACGCGTAAAACTAATGCGATGTGCAACAGAAAGCAATAAGTTGTCTTGCGTAGAACGAGCCTAAAGACACACGTACATACATAGTTGACTGATAGTTATGTAGTTTAAATAACGAACGAACAATTAGCGCACCTACCGCATCTCCATTGCGTTGTTTGCAAAACGTGCCCGATAAAAACGCGTAGATATATATATATATATATATATATATATATATATATATATATATATATATATATATCATTCGCGATCGATTATAGATAATTTAAGAACGAAATGAAGCAAGTATCGTTTATTATCGTGCGAGCACCTTGCGAAAACGCGTCTTGTCAAAGTGTGATTTCTCATCTTTAAGTAATCTAAGAAACGTTCGACCTTTGTCCGAATTTGAATCGAAGGAAATTCTTTGCCGGCCAAATGAATACGTTTTGATTAATCGCGAAGCTTTCTGCCTTACCCCGAGTGCAATTTATCGCGCTCGAGGTACAAACGAAATTTATTATTATCATTCGTTTGCAATTCCGTGAAATTTATGATGCATCTATTATTCAACAGAATCAAATCGGATAGATTCCTTTCGCGATTTCACGAGAGAGAAAAAGAGAGAGAGAAAGAGAAAGACACGTCGCAATAATTTAGCGTGAATATTCGACGTATACATAAATATTCGGTGTCGTCTTACACTTTTCGTTAGCCGAAACGAAGCTTTGTTCTGTCGATCGGCCAGCGTTTCGCACACGTTGGCCAAGAATTAATTAATCACAATTATCCGAGGAACATGTTCAATTTATCGTTGATCACGCTTGCTTTGCCATCAATCGGAACCAATTGGGCGAAACGCGAATTGCCTTCTGTCGAAACATCAATGCCAAATCCGAAGAGGATTATGTACCATAAATCTTTGTCAGCCGAGTATACCCGTGGCACGGAAACTAGTGGAAAAAAAAGAGAGAGAAAAAAAAAGTAAAAGCTCATTAATCTTTACGAAATACATCGAACTACGTAAGCATCTGCCAACATACGTACGTTGTCGTATTGTACGAGCAGTATCAACGAATTTATCAACTCGAACGGTTTGCCTTTGACACGGTAAAAGCGACAAAGTTCAATTACCATAATTTCCTCGAGAAAAGGACAATGGAGACGCGGTGGAGGAATGACCTGAGAAACACCCTTAACAGGGAGAAATTAGACATCGACACAAGTTTATACGTCGCTGGCTGTCGCATCGTCGTGAAACGAATGCGATCCATTCACTTCACGATTTTGAAAAAGATACAATCACGACTCGTTTCGACATTTACCGTGACGCATTGCCGTGACATCGTGGCCTTTGTTGCGCGTTAAACTCCATCAAGCACTGGCTAAATCTAGAAATTTCGTGCCACACTTGAATTTTAACTTTTCTTTTCTTCTGCTCGTTGAAAGAGGCAGTACCAAAGAAATATTTCATGGACTTGGGCTCGCTTAATTTTCTAAATTTAACAACACGATGAAGCTTGAAAGGACAAAGGTGGCCAAATTGGCAATTGTTACGTTCGTATGTTTCCTCCGTTGCTTGATGCACACGATACTGAATAATTACTTAGAACAACGGAAACTCCGAAAGCAATAACGTTCGTACTCGTTTCATCGATCGCTTGAACGTTTAAACATCCTGTTAATTTGCCAGATAGCGAGCAAGCTGGCAGAAGCCGGTAGATTTCACAGCTGCAGGTGTTCTTAATAATCTCTTGCGCTGGAATGACGTGCACGTAGACAATTTTTTGTCCTAAAATATATTAAAATATATTATAATGCGTTTTCTCAATTTTAAGTATAACCCAGGCAAAATAATAAATTTATTACTTATCAATAACTTCCATCCAGTGATATCATACCGACGAGTTCAAAAAGAAAGCGACGAATTGTTGCATACGGTTTGGTCACTCGTTATGGTCCGCAATCAGTTGCCAGCGCAAGTGGTTAATCGTATTAACACATATACATATACGTACCTTTTTGTAACTGTATTGTATGTATCGCAGCGTACGAACCAAAGAGATCGGTTGTTACTTATTAAAAAAAAAAAAAAAAAAAATCAATTATTGTAAACGACGTGCAAGCGAAATTAACTAAATTGACAATTTCAAAGGGATACTTCTTTTTATTGGTCCTTGCTCTTACGCCTTGATGAAGCAATGTATATACACAGTATGTTATCTTTCTCTCTCTCTTTCATTCTGCATACTCGAGACATCATTTACCAGAATCTAAAAAAAAAAAAAAAGAAATAAAAAGAAGATTTACAACTTGATTAAAGAAATTAAATTGCAGAAACTCGGACGCGTTTTTATTTTGGAGAAATTAATTTCGAACAAACTTTGTCAGAATGTTCAAAGAGAGAAGGTAATTTGCGATCTTGCTTTAACCGTCTTCGCCGTCTTGGACACTTCCGCAGACTCTGTTAACTAAAGTGTGTACAGCGTTTGTTTCAATGAAAGGAAAATATTATATTTTGTATAATTAGTTCGTGCTGTGAACCGAGCAACTCGTACCTGCTGGGCGAACAAGAGCAGAAAACGGGGAGAATACAAAGAAGATCCGAAGAAGTCGAGAAGAGAGCTCCCGAGACGATTACCAACGATTCGATGATTAGTTTTTAATCCCTTTTGTACGTTTATATGCAGTTAAATGACGTGTACATAATTATCTAAATCAGTGTTGTGAGATTAATGCGATTGCAATACCTACACACCGACCCCCATTAGCGGAAGGCATGTGCTTCGAATTATTATCCTTGAAATTTCGTGAGGTGATTAAAATGGTCCTTTCGAAACATCGTTGTCTCCTATCGTGTCGTCGATTTGTGGTAAAACCAGGTCCATTTGTTCTCTCGCCAACTACTTTCGCATCTCGAAGACTCTGTTTCTAAGACGAAGAAACTGCGTTTAATCTCAAATCGATGACATTAGGGAACGATTTTTCTTTTTCTTCATTACTGTCAAATTCCTCGAGTTGGTTACTTGTCACTTACTACCAACCCAATAAAACGACATAGTTTTCATTTTCAGAATATCAAAAAGTATCAAAACGGTTTTTTTCACTTGAGTGAAGTGAGTCCCTGAAGAAAATCATGGAACATGGAGCTGCTTCTCCTCCGGCGAAGTCGTGTTATATCGTGTTGATACTGCATCAAATTCGATTGAACAAATATTTCGTGGATTTGCGCGTGCGCGGGAAATTTAAATAACGAGATATATAGACGAGCGTACGTTGACGTTACGCTTCAATTTACTTTCGCACTTTTACCGACAGATGGCACGTGGTCACGAACGAACTAAAATCGCATCTCCATTGACACGTTGAAAATCGTCATACGAAACGAATGATAGTTTTAAACGAATATTTCGATAATTTTCTATTTGACAAAAATATTCTTTGTTCTTTGTACGATGTAAAAAATGTAAATCTGTATATAAATTTAAAGTTTGTTTTTTCATAAGAACGTAACCAGAAGCTAAAGTCACATGCTCATGATACATTTGGCGGTGAAATATTCAAAACGTTTGGAACGGATAACCTAAAATGTGACAGTATTAAACAAACGTCAAATATGAGTGGAATATTAGCAGTACACGTGAAAAAATTAAGTAAGTGTAAATTTTTTGTTGTACGGTATATCAAAGAGAAAAAACGCCGAAAATTCATCTTTCCAGGTCACAATATCGAGGAGATACGATTGAGAGCATTGGATAATATCATTTCGAAATACGATCTTGGTTTCGGTTGTGACTGCGATGCCGTGAGAAAGGAATTAATAATAAAATTATTTAATTGGTTTTCGTTTGAAACCTTCTCAGAAATACAGAAGGTTCTAAATTTATTACTTCATTTGTTGAAGGTACTTACAAATGATATCTGTTTCCATGAATCAATAATTGAAATATTTTTTAAAAACGACAATTGTGTCTCTAATCCGAAATTGGTGCTAATAGATTACAATATTTTATAAATAAAATTTTATTTTAACGCTCATAATGTATGTATGCTTTGTAAGACAGATGATAGAGGTTATTTAAATACATTTGGTAAACTAAGATTTCAAAATGAACTTCACGAACTAAGAAGAAGATTAGGCTCAGAATGGCATGAAAAATTAAATGAAATCGAAGAGGCTGTTCTTAATTCAGATAAACCTGAGGTGATACCACCAAACTCAAAAATAATCAATTTATATATTTGCTTTTGTAATATTTATAAGGATGCAACAAAACAATGTGTAAAACTTCTTTTTAAGGATCTTAGCTCTCCAGGAATAGAATTTATTGATTATGATGGGCACAGAACACGGGTAAAAGATCATGAATACGATAGAAATAATAAAACATATAGAAAAGAGGATTTTAACTTATCTAAAGACATACTTGCTACTACCTCAACCTTAAACAGGTAAATATTTTAAATATTTTCTTCATGCTATAATAATGATATCGTACATGTAATCTTTTTATTTTATTTTGTATCAAATTTCTTATGATCTTTTTCCTAATGCATATAATTTGTAGTACAGTACCATTTGATTTAACATTAGAATATGGAGAAGGAACTCCAATATCCAAAGCTACAGAAGGTGGTATTAAATGGTTAATAATGCCATGGCAACCTTTAGTCATGTCAGACAGAGGTGTCTTAGCAGCAGTTGAAGAAACTCTGAATAACACTTCAGACACAAATCTCATATTACATACGTGTCAGTTTATAACAAACGTGATGATGCAGGATTTTCCAGCAGAAGTTTTTCTTCAAAGACCAACAATTGTTTTTGTAAGTGTTTAATCTTTTTTATCAAAACAATATGTATTTATTGACTTTTATTGATATCTAATAATAATATTAAATTTCAGATACTGCATGATCTCTTAGAATCTAGTGCAAATACAATGAATGCCAATCTTAAAAATGTAGTATCAATGATATTGAAAACACTTTACAAATTAACACGATCTTTACGACTGCGAATTTACTATTACTGTGAGCCATGTATTGCAAATAAAAAGCAAAAAGTAAATAAATGCAGTTCAAATTATATATTTGATTGTATTGAGTAAGTATATATAGCATTATGTATTAATAAAAAATATATCTTTCAGTTATTAGTGGAAAAGTTAAGTAATTATTCTTCTTCTGAAACAAGAGATAGTCCAGACGGAGGATTTGCAGAAGTTAATTATCAAGCATATCAATCTACTGTAAGTACGCTTTACAAAACATATTTATGTATCTATTGATTTTTCATACGTTGCATAGGGAACAAGTGAAAGAAGTCAAAGTGCGTCAGATAACATTGATGATTCTGTTTTACAACTACAGCAAATGCTGATACCAACCTTTTGCATTGATACTTTAAAACGTGTTATAGCTCAATTAAGTATGTCCGACAATTCAGCATTTCTATTAAGAAACATTAAATACATAACAGATGTGGTATACGAACTGGTACAATTGCTTATCGTTAGTGTCATGCCAAATGTTTGGCTTTGTAACGATGATGTTGCTTTAAAAGTAATCGAGGACATGAAAACATTATTCGGCATGTTGGGAGATGTCTTGGAATATTTTGGAAGTTACAGCACGATGGATGATTTTAGGATAACGTATTTGCATTTTATAACTATTACAATGAATCTTTTAAGTCACATAGTTCCTTTAGAAATAGCAGATATTATCTTCCCTAAGTCGCTTAAAACATCAATATGTGTAGCTACAATGGATGCTGCTATTTATTTTTTATACCCAAAATTACACTCTACGTTACAAGAATATAGCCGTGTAAGTAACTTTTAATTTTTTGGCCAATAATATTGGTAACATATAGAATGGAATGAATATTGGTCTAATAATTTATTGTTTTCTGGATAGCAATTTCAAGGTAATGACGAAATTATGTACGTTAAAATATTTGATGAAACAAAGATAATCCTAAAATCAATGCAAGCAGCTATATTCTTAATAAAAAACACACATAATTCACCTCATTCGGAAGTTTTAAAAATGTTGTATGCTTCAAAATTGAGTTTACCTTATCATAAAAATTTTAATATTATTAAGAAAATTGTCGAATTTTTGCAAAATATGAATAGGTATGAATTCTTTTAAAATTTTATATATATGTATATTATTAAACTAACTTAATTATTAAAATATAATTTATTTAACTTTTAAGATATTCTTTAAGTGAAGAAGACCATACGTTAGCTATAAAATTAATATTAAATTTATTAGCAAACGCAGATACTGATATACAATATGCCATATACTTTGAATGTTATACTTTAGTTAAAAATATTCTAGGAGTAGAATATAATAGAGAAAAGTTATCATGGGAAAATTTGGCATTTTTATTTGAATCATCTGTGTTAATTGAAATCATATCTTATGGTGCAACACACGATGATAAAACGGTAAAATAAAATATTTAAAGTAAATTTAACTTAAGTGATACACAACAATCTTTTATATTTTTCTATTGTTAGATTAAGGAAATTTCCGAAGAAATATTAGTTTACATACTGAAAGGAAGATTACAAATGGGAGAAAATGGATGGTTAAAGTCACTAGAAGCCATAGTACCAGCGTTGCCTTTTTTACAGTGTCATGCTCATCCTTCTACAACTTTAGGTCAATGTGTAACAAAAATCTTTGATCCTGATGTTTCTAGTAATATACAGTTACCATATATCGAGGTAGTATACGATTTGCTGTTATACGCTATATTATGCTATATTTTTTATATTTGTAAATCTTCAAATAGTATAAAAAAAATGTGTTCATTTAAAAAGGTTTTCAAAGGTAATTTAAGATTCTTATTTTCACCAAATGAGGATATTAGAGATGAAGCCGTTTGTAGATTGATTTGGCTACTTGGGAAAGAAAAGGATTCCGTTAAGAAATTACCACGATTGTCATCATTACATGATTTACCCCTTAGCTCACTTTGTATATTTGATCGTCAGATAATTTTTAAAAAATCTGAGGGCAACTATCAGGTTACAAATTTTTATGTATTTTATGTATTTAAAGCTCATTCAGTGTATTGGAAAATTCACATATGATATACAAATTTTTACAGAGAAGTAATTTATTATCAGTACTTGAAATGCTAAATGAGCCAAATGTCGATCCTAAAATACGTAAATCAGCCTTAGTACAAATTAGCGTTATGCTTACAGATTCTTCTTTACACAAATTATTCATTACTGAAAATGGATTGTCGTTAATTTTAAACATATTTAACAGTGCTCTGGTAAGATTACATAATATGCTATATAATTCGTAAAAATTTTTCTAATTCTCTAATAGTTAACATCAATTTTAGATTGAAAAAGAATATATGAATTATCCAGATTCTGTCATTCCCATAATTACTATATTAAAACTATTAGCCTCTACTGAATATTCTTTACGTCATGATCTGTCCACTCGCATTAGCGTTCTTTCAAATATAATCAGAAGTAAGTGCAGTAAAGAAATATATTCAAGCAGACGAATTTTATTTGTGCACATTACTAAGAAATATTTTTTAGGTCTTTTTCTATTTTCGGACAATGAATGTATTAAAATTGATGGTTCACAGTTATTATGCTTATTACTTTATAATGAATGCATCATGAGACAAAATGAAAAATATGTAGAAAATTATAATCAACTAAATATTTCTTTGCCTTATATTATTGTATCTAAGATGAAATTACCATTCTTTTGTAAATCGCATTGGAAAATAAGTAGGCATAGACGATCAGATATCTCTGGTAAATCATAGTCTCTTGATTAAACATTTTACATATGATAATGTTGTGTCTTTTAAAATTTAATTCATATTCTTCAGTTCTTCATGGCAATAACTCACTGGTGTTAACATTTATAAGACAATATTGGATATGGGAATGGAACGATGGTATAAATGTACTTTGGAAAAATTTAAATGATCTTCACGATTCTGATGTGTCGAATAAGCTAAAAATTTTAGAAAACGAATTTTTAGTCCTACGTTTTAGCTTTCCTCACTATTGTTGTCAACAACAACTGTACAATATACAAAATTCAACTACCCATGATTCAGTCTCATGCGCACTTGACTTTCTTACAATGTAATCACATTCCTAATGATTGTTTGTAATTTAATTGCTTATAAACAGTTGTTTTTAATTCGTTGATAATTTTTTTTCTTTTTTTCTCTAGGTATATAAAGTTATGTAAGATGGAAAAGTGCCAAGAAATAAAGGATATAAGTTTATTACCTTGGGAACAAACGTTTGAGCGATTTTTACTTTCACATCCCGCAAGTAAAGAAGATTGTGATTTATTCGTTGAAGTTTTAAGTTTTCTACAACTCTATATTAATGTTACAAAAAATGGTAAAATTTAAACAAATTTAGAATTTATATCATTATTTATGTATTGTTTGAAACATAGTTAAAAATGATTCGTCTCACATAAACTAGGAAAATATGAATGGATTAATAAAATAATGACAAATATAACTAAATCGCTGGCTGAATTATTAAAAAGCTCGGAATTAGACAATCAAAATGTACATCAATCCATATTGAAGTTAGCTCGCACGTGCTCAGTTATAGGAAAAGCAGAAAAATCTACTCTAGAAAATCAAAATGTTTGGCTACACTTCATCGAATTAATTATCTCTACTTTATGTTTAGGAGACCAACAACATTTTTATAATTTGGGTGAATTTCTTTTTTTTTTTTTCATGTATGTGATATTACATATTTTCATTTAAATAAAAATAAATTAATTGTTTACAGCTTATCTTGATTGGTTATTAACATGTTTAACATATTTGATTGGAAAGTGTCATTGGACAAATTTTAAAAATTTATTGATATCATTAGGTAATACGTTAATCGAGCTGATTATATCCTTCCATGGGGCTGGAACAGTTAGCTTTATGGGCCTATCTATAACTAGAAATTCTATTATATGTCTCAATCATTTGTTATACCAAATGCAAATAAATTTTAACAAAAATGTAAGTATATGTCATCAAGTATTTCACAGCAATTTCTAGCTATTCATAGCGATGTCGTTAATGATGTTGTAAATTTTATTAGACTTTTGTACAATTTTGGTATGAAGAAGGTCGTATGTTAAATTGGTTACCCATGTTGTGGCAAAATCGTGATCCTTTAGTCCGTGCATCTGCTTTACAATTGTTAGCAGGTTTAATGAATAATTTGCATACAGCTTCGCAACTATTAAATTCTATAGCATTAGCACCCAGTGAATTATGTCAGACATTACTTCAATGTATTGCCAGCAGAGAAGAATCATGTATTGTTAGAGAGCAAGCTTGTTATGTACTTAGCAGTTTAATAAAAAATTGCAATTCTATCGTTTTTCAGTATGTAAGTAAATGTTACATTTTTTCTTTTCTTTTTTTTTTCATTATGGAAAATAAATCTTAAATTAAATATGACACTACTTACTTATATAGATGGATTCTCTGAAAGCAAATTCTATTTTAATATATGTAGAACAAAACAACATTTATTACGAAATAAGTGTACTATGTTCTAACGTCTTTATGTTTATTTCTTTGGACTATAATAATCAAGAAAAAAAGATTGGGAAAATCCCGTCCATTCACAGCGTACAGTCGAGTTGTACGTCATTGGTACCGCGTACCATTTCACATTTGTATAATTGTCAAGATGAATTGCAGAATTGTATGTGTATCTTTTAACATCTACTATTTAAAACGTTAGAAACGACTTGTAAGTGAAACATAAATATAAATATTAATCAATTATATTTAGTTTCCATCAGAGAATCAGCAACTACTGAGATGGATAATTATTTACAATTGGTAGCGACACCATCATTGATTACTGCTATATGTAGATTACTGAACAACTTAATACTTCTAGGAAAACAAGATGTTGTTCATCAAATTTATGAGCACTCTATTGATAAATACTTAATTGGGTAATTAAACTATCTATGTTTGGAAACATTTTAATATTTGTTTTCCTAAAATCAACACATTTCTCTAATGTATGCTTATAATTTTGTAGATGCGTTAATGAAATTCCTAATGATGTTGAAAGTAACAAAAATTTAACACATTATTGCGACATACTGGAAATGTATAGCAGTATTTGCACAGTTTTAACAAACTGTATTACAAACAGTAACGAATACGCTCTTATAGCTAGCTTTTCCCTTGACTCACTTTACATGTTATTTTGCTTTCTAAACATTGATTTATACTGTAAGTGAAAATTGAACAGAAATTAACTTTCATAATAAACCCTATGTAAAACGAATGATGTTTATGCAGGTAACGATACGTCGCAGTTGATATCTTTGCGAAATAAACTCTGGACCGAAGTTTTCAATTTTATAGCCATACTCTCTTTAACGGAAAACCAACATTTCGAAACGATACAGGCCGCTTTAGAATTGCGTGGTGCAGAAACTGTATTCTCGTCAATTTGTATTGCAATGAAGGATTCTAATCCACAGCTTCGTATCAGTGCTATAGGTTGCCTCACATTTCTGCTCTCCCAAGAAATTCAAAAAGATTCATTAGGAAAGAGCAGCATTTCAGTACAATTAGTGATAGATACTCCGTTAGCTCGATTGTCGAACGACAATGAAAATAATTTAAGAGGAATTATATCTGACGTTAATAAACTTTCTCTACGAAGCTTCAATGCACGTTCGACAAAGTCAAGTGGGAACGAGGATCCTCCAATTTGTGACATCGAAAGGAACGAAATTGCTATAAGCGAAGAGCTCTGTAACGTTTTGTTGCATTTATTTGTAGCTTATAATTACAACAAATCGAAGAGGAATAAGAAACTAAACGAGGACAAGGAGTTGATCATAAGCGCGCTTACAAATTTATTATGCGTGTCAAATACGGCGAAAAAGGTCGCATTGGAAGAGAATTTACCTGAAACCATTTTAATGATATTGAAAGAGTCATACGTCAGGTTGAATTTACAACCGTTCGAACTGTTCAAAAATCAAATCGATCGTGAGAAAAAGGTAATTAGATTGACGTTATTGACGTAGCGATCGGCCGAGAAATTTGCTAATGTTGGAATTTCCCAACACTTCTCTTGCGTATTAAGCTGAATGAACGTTTTCCCCGTGTTTTTATACAGATTCATCCATTGCTACTCGATATGAATGCTATTTTAATATTATTAATAAATTTCACGTACGGCAGTACAGTTGTTAAAGAAGCTCTAACAAAAGCTGGATTAGCAGATGTATTACATAAATTATGGGCTTGGATTGCATTAAGTAAAACAGTTTCAACCACCGCTTTGAAATTGCTGGCAAGCTATACTACAAAGTGTACCACAGGTATTGTTAACGTGAAAATATATACACTTATTACTAAGCAAATGAAGTAGCTGTTAGATGCCCTTGTTTAATTTTAGCAATTTAATTTTTTTAGCAGCACAATCGTTGACGTTAACGACTATCCTGCCAGGAACAGGACTTCGAAAAACTCCCAACACTCTCGCGCTTATACACGTGATCATACAGTTAGTTTGTAAAGAAATCGACAAGGCTGGTCAATTTTTTGACAATCATAAACTACACTTTGCATTCCACGTGTTGCGTAATGCAATACACGTTCACGAATGTAGAGTATCAATTTCAAAGGTAATTATAATTACGCTGTATGGATCTCCAAAGTAACATTCGTACATTGATATGCATCTCCTGCGATTAGAGCACTCTCCTGCAATTTTTTACGAAAATACATCCAATTACTACGAAACGAGCAAAACCATGGCCACTCGTTGAATTATACTGCTTGGAATTCTTAATTGACTTCACTTACTACGAAGAGGGTCAATTATGTGTGCCAAAGGTAGAATCAAATACTTTAATTCTTTTTTTCTTTTTCTTTTTTATACGCGTATACTGATTATTTCTTCAGGCTGTCGACGGCTTGGATGTCTTGTTCCAATTGTCAAAATATTCTTCGTCCTCTAATAGAATTCTTGCAATCTCCATATTGCGTAATCTCGCGTTTAACACGACTAATCGACCACGATTGCTCAGCTCAGGTAAGTTAGCATCTAGTAAGTATCACGTTATTTATTTAAATGATTCTTTTAATACGACACGAACATTTCAGTGGATTTTATTAACGTTCTGCACGACATATTTAAAAATGGTACTCTAGACGAAATTAGAATAGCAGGGTCTATGCTGTGGTCTCTGGTGTCCAACAATCAAAAAGGGAAATTAATCATACGAAGTGCTGGTTTTTCACAGAGTATACAAGAAGCTTTAGGTAGAATTACACTATTGAACGTGGATGAAGAGAAGGACGAAGAGGACCTAATTAAAATGCTACAATATATATTAAAAATCCTTAGTCCAGCAGATACTAAGACTGATTAAAATCAAGTAATTGTACATAGAAATTTTTTAATATAAGTATATGCATATATGTATCGCTGTTGCAGATATATTTTTACAATTATTAAATGCGATATTTTGTAACATATTTAATAATTTAAAAAAATAATATCATCAAACTCAATTACTAAAATATAGCGGTATGCAATATGAGTATTAAACTGTAGATTAATTGATATGACTTTGTACAAATTAAGTTGCTTCATTCTGCTAACGACATCTGTTTCTCGAGTTTCATTTGCACACATCCAATATGATTGAAGACAATGCGACTTAATTCTTATAATGCCCGCGTCTCGTATTACACGTTAATGAAATAAAGTGTGATATTCAGAAGTTAAATAGCGGATAAATTGACGATGACAATATTTACTGAATATTGAAGAACTGTTTTGCAATCATTTAAAGCTATATAAACACGTAATAACTTGAAACGTTTTTTTAAGAAAAAACAATTGGAAAATAGTCTTTCTAAAGGAAGAAAAGTCGGAAGGAGAAGATGGCACAAGAATACTATGTAATTTCAGTGCAAAACTATTGCAAATACGTTAAGCGTGTGAATTGTTAAAAATACAAGAAATTCTTTACGTTACATTTAAAACAGTTTATCATCGAAACAGGAATATTTTAAAGAAAATAAATTTAAAGAATTTTTCGCAAATATTGTAACAGCTTAACAGCATCGTGGAATAACGATCCTCACCTGTTACATCGAAGTGAAATACCAACAAGATATGCAGGATAGCCACCGAAAACAATTGTTCTACGTTGAAAAATTGACCGTTCAGAGAGGAATTTATCTAAAAACTACTGGATAAGTTATGTATATCTTTCACAAGATATTCACTCATTAATAATCAGAAATGTTTGATCCTGTTACTAACTTTCTCTTCCCAAAACAAGTGCGAACGAGTCTCCTGTATGTCTAACATTCCAAGAAATAATTAATGTCACGTACACACGTAAGGCTTGCATACGTAGAAAATGCCACTCGGATATTTGAAAATTGAAAGAATTTTGACCCGGAGACTTACATGGAATTATTATAAAATTATGCCAATGTTGCAAACGTTCAGCGTTCTTGCGTCAGAAATACCTAAACCTACCATAAATCTAGCATGCAAAATCTTAAATAACTGGATAAAACGAGCAAGGTCCTACGGCTGAAAGAGTAAATGAAAATTTAATTTTAATTTCAATGAAGAAGCGAAGGGATCAGATAAATGAGAGAGTGTTGATCTGCCAATGGACGGAACTTGCTGCAAAGGTCCGATTGACATTCGACAAACGGTGGATCGTTAATTGGCTATTATTTGATAGCGTGGGTGGGCTGTATTCTAAGACGAAGATCCTGCCTGCCCCTCCGTACGCACGCACGCACGAAGCAGCGGATTTAATGAAAGGTGGTGGTGCACTGTTGTGGCGTCGGTGCGCGCCGCGTTCGGCATTGTGTTCCAGCACGGCCGGTCACGTGACCGTCAAATGGATTTGCGTCAATGGTGACCTCCGCGTTCACGTACCTGATACTCCGCGCCCCGCTGTTCCCCAGACTCGGCGGACCTCGCCGAGAGAGAGACCCGTGGGACCAGCGCGCGCGGCCGCCAGAGATGAGGTAAGAAAGTCTCTCGTGTTAACACATTGTGGACAGGAGATGCGAATTCGCGTCTTTCAGTTTCAACTGTTTCTTTTTTTTTTTTTTTGCGTTGTAGGCAACGTTACATATAATTTATATTATATTATATTATATTATATTATAATATATTATATATATATAGTATAATATAATATATAATTATATTATATTATAATTTATATTATATATATATAATGTTATATAATTTTTCAAGAAGCAAGGAAATCGTTTCCACACCAGGAAACGTTACTAGAGGGTATTTTCATTTTATTTAATAAAACACCTCTAAAATGAAAAATAACTAATAATTTTAATTGTTAATAAAACAATACACTTGTTAAATGCTATACATTCTCTTGAACCCTTTCAATCACATATTAAATAATTCAAAGAAATACAAGGAAATACAGGCTGTATGTTTATCAGAGCGTACCGTCCTCAATGTGTTAATATAAATATAAAATACATGATAATTAAAATCTAAAATACATAATAAGCCTTAATATTACTATATATACATAATAATTATTAAATATTACTATAAAAAATATATAGTAATATCTCTAGAATTAAAGAAGTGCGTGTATGCATTGTGAAAAGTTTCTTTGTTGATCCAAAGATGTGCGGACCCTGGGAGCAGGTTGGGCGCGCCGAGTGCTGTTAAATGCTGAAACTGGAGAGAAGAGCTGGCTCGTGGGACCCCTGGAACGAGGAACAAGGGGATCTTTTGTCAAGATTGGATATCGCGAGAGAAAAACGTGCCACGATAAAACAGAAGGATTGCTCGAGTATAAAGAAATTTAGAAGTACATGGCAGAGGAAATAAAAGACAGATTGCAAGGGGGTGAAAAAAGGCAAAAGGATCGGTTTTTTTTTTTTCATATAGAAACCAGAAAAGCGTCGAAAAGAGTTGAGAAGCTTGGAAAACCAATTGAAAGAAGACTCGTTTGTCTTCCACGATGAAACAGTAAAACAATACTACGTAGAGCCACGTTGCCCTCTGTGATCTCGTTAGCACGTCCTTACTTTCCTCTTATTTCGGCCACGTGCGAGGAACGAATATCGTAACGGTACACGCGCGCGCAGCAATGACGCACGAGATTTCGTTCGTCAACGAGAGAAAAGATACCCGATGATACTCGTGTTCCCAGCGATTTTTTGTTGGATTTATCAGGCTCTTTCCACTCGTGTCACCTTCCCTCCCCCTCCCCCCCCCCTTTTCATCGCATCGAAATCCAAGGTCGCTGGTTTCACGCTTCTCGCCGATCACCGTGTTTCACGATCATCGATGAGAAGAACTGTGGAGAGCGTGCTCGTTTCTAGTATCTCTCCTTTGTTTGGACGAACAATTTCGATCGTCGTACGCTCAAATTCTTCGGGCAAACAACATTTGAAACGTTCTTCGAAAGAGCAAACCATGTTCGAACGAACGAAGAAACATCTTTTCTCTCTCGTTCTGACGCGTGTCACAATCTGAAGCGAGTCCGGTTTCCTGCGCCTAGCCTCAGGAGGAGGAACACGAGATCGAGCAACGAGCCACTTGGAGTGCACTTGATTCGGTTTTTTCACGAGGAAATTTTAAATTGCACATAAATGCATGAAAATGCGCGGCCTGACGACGACGGCAGTCTGACAACAGTCTAACGACATTTCAATACATATTAATGAGACTTCGTTCTGATTGGTGGCATTTATTACTCGCAAGAATGTTACGTGTATTCTACGCCGACTCTGGTCGCCAATAATATCGGAATATTCTTTTCTATTGCGTCAAATGCTGCGAATTCCTCCTAAGACGATTAAGGGAGTATTATTGGTAATCCGGCTTGTAAAAATCCACTTTTTTGAGATTTTTTTTTCTAAGGAAACCCATGATACGTTTTCGCACACAGATTTATTCATACTTAAAGAGTATTTACAATTTTCTTTTTAACGAAATTAATGAAAGTTGTGGAAATTATATAGCCTTGGGTGCTATGGCATACTTTTAAAAACGGGCTCGAATGGCTGACGTGATTCCGGTCCACCTGGTTGTTTGAAACTAAAAAACCAGAATGCATCTTAATTGGTATAAATATTGCTATCGAATGAATCACAGAAACGGCGAAATTTCGAAAATTTAAAAAAATGGCAGCATTCTGAAGTTAGAATGTCGATTTTCCTTGTGCTTTTTGTCCTTTGGGTGGTAAAAAAAAATAGAAAAAAAACATCAGATTTTGAAATCCATGGTTCACACGATAAGATACATCCGGTGAAGATCTCCTCCAAATTTCAAGTCAATCGATCAACTGAAACATGAGATATCAGCCAGTTCAAAAAGTATGGATCTGAGAAAAACACATTTGAAGTTCTTGTTGCCCGTTGTACAAAAATATTCATACTTACGAGCAATCGAGCAATACAAAAAATAAAATATTATAAAATAATAACAATATAAAAATATTATAATATTATAAAATAAAATATTTTTTGTGAAAAGCACGTTTGAAGTTCTTGTTACTCGTTGCACAAAGATATTCATACTTACGTACACCGTTTCATTTAAACATCTGTAACTTTGCTAATTTTACAAATTCAAACAAATCCTTGTACATGGACATTTTCGAAAGTTTATACTTTGAGAGGATGTAAAAAAAAAAAAAAGAAATTGATTTTTTTTAAGCCGGAGTACCAGAATTACTCCCTTAAAGCGCGTTGCGTGAAAAGGAGAAACCTGCGAAGTGTTCTGCATCGCGTGGACAACGAAACTGCGCCCTTACTCGAAGTCCTAATGAAGGCGAACCGAAGTGACAAGGAGTCGTATAGCGAAGCTACAAAAACTAGCTGGAAGATTCAAAGATTCTTATGGCGCGTGACTTGCGAAATTATTTGATAAGTGGATTTGTTTGTCGAGCTCGCGGACTGGGTTAATAAGGCTGGAAGTATCTCAAGGTTTCTATGAAATCTTTGCAGAATTAACGTGAACACGGCTTTATATAATGGGTCGCAATTGAGCTTGACAGTGTCGTGCAAAAGTCCTCGACTATCTGCATCAACTTACAACTTTCCAAAGACTCCTGTTCAAAGAGTTACAAAATAGACGCGTCACGCAAAAGGGGAAACGAATAATTTGACGAAATAATTAAAATAATTGAACGAATTGATGAATTAAATGTCCAAAAGCAGAACACAGCGTCCGTTTAGTGGAGAGGCTGGAAGACTTTTCCACAGTACTGTATCCACTTGTTGGGCCGTACTCTGCACGAGGTTCCACGTGAAATGCACGCCGAACTGGTTGCGCCTCTGTCTGATTCGTTCTTATTAAGCTCGATTGATTGATCGAATTGAATTTCAAATAGCTCTTCCTCTCTGCGTTTATTAATAGAACGCACAAATAAGAAAGCATCTTTCGTTCGAGGGCTCATCGAAGGCGTGCTGTTACTACTATCGTTATTACTATTTATTATGTTAGTTATGATATTTAAGCCTATCGTAAGAGGTCATCTAATATTAGTAATTGATGATACGATTATAAAAAAATTCTAACATCGTACGAACATAATATATATATATACTGCGCATCACGCGATTTTTATGACGTTACATGTTTGAGAATATTTTCAGATAAGGGAGGAGGAAAGAAAGGCAGGAAAAACGATAAATTTACGCTGGAACGATAGCGATATACCTCTATCAAAACTGCGCAATCCAGTTCAGCATGTTGCGAGATTTGTATAATTAAAATAGCGTCGCAAAGTCGCATACATTACATTGAGATTTAAGCTGAATCTGATGGACTTAACATAATACTTGGACGCTTTTAAGTGATTAATACAAGATTTATGATTATCCGTCGTTTTTTAGGATGCAAACATGTGTCAAATTAAATGAATAATTCACGAATAGAAAATTCGTTTGTCGATGAGAGAAGGCATCGAGCAAGGATGCTGAAATCACTATCAAGACAAAGATCGATTAGAGAATGTCGAAGATAAGGTTTCGTCTAGTTTTCAAGCAACAGATGAGTCATTATTGTTAGACCACGAATATGTGAAAATTAACAGCAGGTTCGCGGGCATCTATTTTTAATAATTATAATCAAAGCACCTACGTCAGACAGAATCAGAGCGGAAATAATAAACCGGTGACCTGATCGTCATCGTGGGTCGTGAAACATACAAACAAAAGAATTATCGGTGAAACTTTCATCGGATAAAAATGATCGAAATACATGCTCAAATATACTCGAACGATTTTTCTCTACGATTTCCCTCTATAATTTTATAATTTTAATATTGCATAAAACTCATTTCGAAACGTAATATTCAATCTTGTTATCTAATAGAGACTCATCTGGGACCGACGAAAAATTTCGAAATTAATTAGTTGCGCTTTGACTCCATCGAGCTCTTCATTCTCTACACTTTGAACAACCCACGATAATGTTCATCGAAAACGATTATCGATCGTCCGCAGGTAATTTTCCATAGGCATCAGCTAAGTGAAGAAAGTGTAGATAATATCAAAGACCGTGTCCCTTAAGAATTCGTTTCTACGCTTATTGTTAAGGGGGTATTCTGGTAATCGACTTTTTTTGGGACTTTTTTCTAAGGAAACCATGATACATTTTGGTACGCAGTTTTCACATACAGATTTATTCATACTTAAAGCGTATCTACAATTTTTTTTTTTTAACGAAATTAATGAAAGTTGTGGAAATTATACAGCCTTAAGTAAAGCATATTTTTAAAAACGGGTTCGAATGGCTGACGTGATTCCGGTCCACCTGGTTGTTTGAAACTAAAAAACCAGAATGCATCTTAATTAGTATAAATATGGCTGTCGTATGAACCACGGAGACAGCGAAATTTCGAAAATTAAAAAAATGGCAGCATTTTGAAGTTTAAGTATCGATTTTCCTTGTACTTTTTGTCTTTTGGGTGGTAAAAAAAAATAGAAAAAAACATCAGATTTTGAAATTCATGGTTCATGCGATAAAGGTACATCCGGTGAAGATCTCCTCCAAATTTCAAGTCAATCGGTCAACTGAAACATGAGATATCAGCCAGTTCAAAAAGTATGGATCTGAGAAAAACACATTTGAAGTTCTTGTTGCCCGTTGTACAAAAATATTCATACTTACGAGCAATCGAGCAATACAAAAAATAAAATATTATAAAATAATAACAATATAAAAATATTATAATATTATAAAATAAAATATTTTTTGTGAAAAGCACGTTTGAAGTTCTTGTTACTCGTTGCACAAAGATATTCATACTTACGTACACCGATTTAAACATCTGTAACTTTGCTAATTTTACAAATTCAAACAAATCCTTGTACATGGACATTTTCAAAAGCATGTACTTTGAGAAAATGTAAAAAAAAAAATTGAGTTTTTTAAACTGAATTACCAGAATACCCTCTCAATTGCATAAGTTGAAAGTACGTTCCTGGAAAATGATTTCTGCGATTGACGTAACATTAAACAACCCAAAAAAAAAAAAAAAAAGTATGATTTCGTTCTTAGTACGGAAGTGCAGCTTAGCTTGAACAATTATTCAAACGTCAGATGCTGAAGTAAATTGATGCAATTCTGCCTGAAATAACTGTCTCGAAAGACGGTCAAAGATCGCGGGTGCCATTGTTTTCTCTCTGCGAATTGTACGTAAATTACGGTATGGCGTGACCGATCGCATTCATCGGTGCTTTTCCTGTTTAACCGCCGCGATATCATCGTGGATATCGCGTTGTTTTCAAACATATCGCGATATCCTTTTGCGAGCAAACACTCTCCATTAAAAAAAAAAAAACAGTGAATGTCAATTGGGTGTTTTTATCGACTCTTATGAGATGCTTATCCATATATCTCGTTTTAATTAAACTTTACTCTGGGACTTTATTAATCGCACGCTCTAAATATGCATTCGAAACGTTCTGCACTCGAACAGCGTTCGTTGAAATTTTACGTCAACTTAAGAGAAATGTGAAATTTCATCATATATATATATGTATATATCCGGGAAAGTTTGTTTCTTTTCGCTCAGTTCCTTAAGTGGGAATGTCCACGTCATCTGCCAACATCCGGAAATACGCGTTCTAGAAAACCGTTTACGTTCGAGCGTAAAACGTAGTAAAATGTCTAATAGACAATGTCAAAAATCACCTGTGCAACCAAGTTGCTCGACTCGTGCACGAATGCCAAACCGACGAGCTGGTCGTTTCGTAGAACCTTCCTGAAGCGATCTTTTCTAGCTGAGAGCTGGCTTGTATGTTAATCGAAATATTAGCAAACAATACGAGTGCGTAGGTAATAACCAAATATTTGTCTGTACGTCCTGAAAGTTAATTTTATTCGCCTGTCTGTCTGTCTCTGGCAATGATTTTTCATTTTTTTTTTTCCTTTTTTTTTGCTAAATCGAATAATTTTCTTTGTGCGATGAATTATGACATGCAAGTGATTCACGCAAGAGTTCCTTCGCTTTCTTTGCTCCTCGAGAAATCAGACAGACGTAATTTTACAGCGAACATAAACGAATCTACCACGAACCATGCTTGTTCTGAAATAACGCCGTTTCTTGCGAAAAAAAGTTCGACTTTTCTCTCATCCGTTTCAGTCAAATAAACCGATTCAAATCGGAGGGGTAATCGTAAGTGACGCGCAACTATTGGACGTGACGTCAATTTTTTTTTATCACACACACTGTTATTGCAACTATTTTTAACCGCTGAATTGACACGAGTAAGACATTGTGCCGCTTTCACGTGATTTTCACACGATTGTGGAATGATCCGGAAATGTTTCTTACTTTTTTCTTTTTTTTTTTTTTTTCAAACCGTGTTATTTTACAAGAGAAGAGAGATTATTGTTCGTGCCTTCGAATATTAAACAACGACAGATTCGAAACCTCTGGTAACATGACCGTGTAAAATAACTTGCGGTTGGCGTTGGTATCTGTAATTTTAGAAAAATTTTTTTGGCCATGCCTTGAAGCATCTCTAAAACCCTGATGCCCTCGCACATAACTCTTATTATTCAAAAAGTGAATCTTTGGCGTGCAGGAAGCCTAAAAGGCCACTAGCTTCCAAAGAGCATGACATCCATAAAAAAAAAATTAGAAAGTTAAATTTTCATTTAAAGAAATGCAAAGAACTCACTGCCAATAACTCATTTTCGAATTTTGAGCCCCCTAGAAAATCAAATTGCTCACGTTTATAGGGTTTACAAATAGCGAAGAGCAAATAACTAATGGTACGAGAAGAGTACAAATGTGGATTGTATCTGTAATAAATGTTATCTTCGAAACTATGCACCTACGTATTTACAGACGCATTCTCTCATACATGTACATAATAAACGCGTCAGTATCTAATCCAGGTCGATTACGTTTCTGATATTACTGAAAGAAAGGATTAAATGGGTCAACATGTTATACGCTTGACGACGAAACGTGCCACGAGTTTCACCCGTTGTCTCGTTCCTAATTTTTCGAAGTTTCACGGTGAATCGGAATAACTGTCGCGCGTCATCGACTTTCACCTAACGTACAGATTTTTGACGATCGTTTCCTCAGGTGGCGCTCAATATTCGGGAAACCGCGGAAAACTAAATTATGGAAAAGCTATTTAAATGGCGTGAATGGTATTTGATTAAATAATAAACCTCCACGTAAACGAAACTTCATTCACAAGTGAAACTTAATTCAGAGTGAACTTAAATAACGTTCCTCTAAAGGAAATATTATTTTAACCTCGTGTGTCAAGAATTTTTTTGTTCCAAAATTGTAATATCTTCTCAGTTCTAAGTATATTTAAGTAAAACAAAATAAGCAAAACAAATAATAAATCTATTACCTCTCAATCATTTCTATCCAGTGATATCATACCGACCAAGTTCAAAAAGTAAGCGACGAATTGTTGTATACGGGTTTGGTCGCTCGTTATGGTCCGCAATCAGTTGCCAGTATAATTGGTTAACCTCTTGCCCTGAAATGACGTGCAACGTCGAGAATTTTTTTGTCCCAAAATTGTAATATTTTCTCAGTTTTAAGTATATTTAAATAAAACAAAATAGGCAAAACAAATGATAAATTTATTACCTCTCAATAATTTCTATCCAGTGATATCATACCGATGAATTCAAAAGGAAGACGAATTATTGTATACGGTTTGGTCACTCGTTATGGTCCGCAATTAGTTGCCAGCTCAAGTGGTTAACCTCTTGCGCTGGAATGACGTGCCACGCACGTCGAGAATATTTTGTCCCAAAATTGCAATATTTCCTCGGTTTTAAGTATATTTAAGTATAACCCAGGCAAAACAAATAATAAATTTATTACCTCTCAATCATTTCTATCCAGCGATATCATACCGACGAAGTTTAAAAGGAAAGCGACGAATTGTTGTATACGGGTTTGGTCGCTCGTTATGGTCCGCAATCAGCTGCCAGCGCAAGCGGTTAATTATGCTGTAACGGAAATAATTATTATAATTAAAGTAAGATCATTTAAGAAAGACAAGTTCACGAGCGAGAAGATAGTTGAATTTCCATCTATGTAGATAAACTTTTTCATTTATGTCAGACATTCAATCAAAGACGCTCTTGACTACTACATACTAACCACAAGGAATTTGATCTATTAATCCAATAGTTTCATCTATCCGAATATGTAAAGACTCGAAATTAAATAAAGACAATCGAAAATAATATCTATTGAAAAGAGACAAATCTCTTTTATTGAATAAACTTTAATAATGACAATTTGATTCATCGAAAGGCATTCGTTACGCGCTGTTGGATGATTCATAAATCTTACTAGCCAATCCTAAATCCTTGAATGAACGAGAGAAAAATGCATAGCTGTGATATTATACGATCTCAAAGATCGCGTGGAACTTCAGCGAGAACACCATTTCTTACTTTCCTCGTGGATGTTTATTTTGGTTCGTCTTACCAAACGCTATGAAGGCGATCATTGTTCATTTTACTGTGGGACAGTAAAAGTAGTCATTTATTTAAATTAGGAGAGTGGTAGAAAATACAGAAAGAAAAATTTAAAGTAGCCCAGATTTTGAA
Source organism: Frieseomelitta varia (assembly GCF_011392965.1). Lineage (NCBI taxonomy): Eukaryota > Metazoa > Arthropoda > Insecta > Hymenoptera > Apidae > Frieseomelitta > Frieseomelitta varia. The sequence goes on from NW_025110085.1 coordinate 104,651, forward strand.
AAATCATGATTTTGTGAAATTACAAATCTAACGGTATACCAAACAAAGAAATTCAACGATAATTATCTCTCTTTTTATCTGTTCGCAATCTTGTCACTATAAGAAACATCATTCGATAAAAAGTTTAATTTCCTTGATCATATTATCATTCTTTATGGATGCTTCAATAGAAGTTATAATTAGAAAAATGCATTTGCTCAATACGTACGATGATTTTGAAACATAATTCTAATGTGAAAATCTCGGCCCAAATGATGGCCATATTTATGGCTTTAGTTCCAACATGTGTATATACTTATATATATATAATCTATATATGTATAGAATATATAGATATACATAACTGCGCCAACGAGAATCGGACGTCGACACGAGGTGGAGGGGAGAGCGTCGAGACGATAAAACTACATGTAACTCTCTCCGCTGCTCAGTATGCATTGAGAAAGCCAGAAGTACTGTATAATCGTTGCGTTTATTTCTATTTATTTCGCACGAAAGACGAGAGAGCGTCTATTAAATCATCAACAAGTATTCCGTTCCGCCAATCAAGATCGGCGTTTTAACCTCCTTTATAGGGTAGTTTAGTCTCCACGGCGCACGCGCAACGTCGACGACAATTTTCTCGAATCTTACGTTTCCAAAGTTATGAAATTCGTCGCCAAGAAGTCGCTCACACTCGCTGAAGATACAAATCGAGTTTTAACCAGCATTCGGTAAGAAAGTACTTCGTAAGAAAGTGACGAGTTAAAATTCAAAATTTTCGGTGTTGATTGTTGTACATACCACGTGAAGTAGCTTGCCCAGTACTATATATCGTGTGAAAGAAGCGTTCGTACGCGATAGAAGCATCTACATATACGCTAATAGTCGCTTCAAGAGCTTCAAGAAGACAATAAAGAAAGAGAGAGAGAGAGAGAGAGAGAGAGAGAGAGAGAGAGAGAGAGAGAGAGAAAAGAAACTCCTCGAGTGTATAGAAAATTAATTTGTTAAAACTGAACCACGCCTGAAGTTGTAACTGGCAAACTCTGGCAAGCGTCGGTTGAGGTTAGGTCGTCTCTAAATGATCATCGCGCGATCCGAAGTGCGTCGTGTCCCGTCCGTGCGTAGCGAGTGACGATTTTATTTGTATACACGGTGCGTGCGTGTTCCGGAGGAGTGCCAGCTCGAAGAAAAGGAATAATGTCAAGCAGTGTTTGCCACGCGCCCCTGCCAGCACGAATGGAAGCATTCACCACGAGACTTTGTCTACGTGCTGCTGACCAATATGAGCGGCTACTGCAAGCTCACTTCAACAAGGTACGTCTCTCTGGCAAAACTTTGCTCGCAACTTGCATGCATATTCCGGACTCGTTATACTCACCTACGAGTACCTACTTCGATCGGTGCGAGAAACTTCGACGGGGTAATAAACTGTAGGCATGAGGTTTCTCGTAGTAAGCACTTTGCGGTATGTATAGTGCTTTTTCGAATGCCTACGACCGATAGAAAGTGCATGAAAATCCAATTAACGATCTGATTGCGGATTCTTTTTTTTTTTTATCAAAGTACGTGAATCTGTGATATGTATGCGCATATAAACAAGTTTTTTTTTTTTTTGTTCTTAAAGATGTGAATTATTTGAATATTCGAAAATAAATGTTTTTTCAGTTTTTTACGTTCTTGGAAATCTGAATTGTTTGAATTATTATTTTTCATGTTCTCAGGAATCTGAATTATTCGCAAATATTATTCGAGTATAACGTTTATTTTTTTTTTTTTTTTTTTTTTTTAGTCAATGATTAACAGTTGTGCAGAAATTTATTTTCGCGAAACCAGAAACGTGATAATACGTGCATCTTGAAAGTTGTTTCAATATTTGGAACAAACGAAAAACCTGTTTGCTTTTCCTGCCCGTTTCGAGCAGAGATCGTTGACTCGTTGCGCGAGTACGATACAATTTGAACGAAGTAATCGTACGCGAAGATTGTCCTCCTTGATGAAACGTTGATCCGTATTCGCATGTGACTCCGTTAACGGTAACATTGTTCTGTTTCTCAATTCGCCGTTATATCTCCTTTCACGGCATTTATTCCCACGCTCTATTCGAAATTCATTTCAAACTTTTTCCCAATTTATAATAATTTCAATGATTGATATCGGTCGATGGTAAAACAGTTAAATTTTTTTCTGCTCCAAAGACGAGAAAAATGTTTTTCTAAAAACAATTTGAATCTTCGACGATTGCTTTTTTTTCCGAGTTTGGAACGTGTTATAATTTATACATGCTTTGTTATCAAATTATCGTCGTCTATCCCGATATATACCCTGTGTTCACAGGTCGACAGATTTACAAGTGATTTATTTCACTTTCGTTATCATTGCAAAGCACGTATCATATCTTTGTCAATTCGAAATATTTTTACATTGTTTTGAACGAATATTGTGCAATATTATCAACAGTCGCGGACTGCAAATGAAAATTAAACGTATCGAAAAATATCAGTCGAGCACAAGTTCTTTTTCGAAGAAGAAAAATGTTGTAAATTGAATTTTGATCAGATGTTTCCAATGCGAGTTTTGATCGTGAAACGAGGTGCGCGCAGTGCACCTGTTAATCGCACGTCTACGTAAATAAGCTGCGCCCCTCTGCCGAGAGTAAAATTAGGCTCTGCAAACCGGTCTTGTATTTTTAGTACGTTTTGCTTTTTCGTGCACGTCGCAGACCCCCCGTTACCGCCTATTGTGTCCGCTCGATATCGATTAACTCGGCGCGGGACGATTTCTCGAAGGCGGATCCGAATCGCGCGCGAACTTTCGAAATTTCGAACGCAAAGCGCCGACCTTCGCCGAAGGTGAAGATGATGAATAAATTCAAGGCGGTGCTCGACGACAAAAACTCAAGGATCGCTTTATATATCTAGAACGTGTTAAATTAACTCCGTGCGATTTATTTAACGACCGCGGTTGAAAAATAAAAAAGGGGACGGAGGGCTCGTAAATTCATGTTGAAATAAAGTTCAAAGTTCCAACGCAAGACTCGCTGCAGTATTAAATGTGTCAATAAATCAAACAAAAAAAAAAGAGAGAGAGGGAGAGAGAAATTAAATTAAATTAAATTAACCTCTTGCGCCGGAATGACGTGCCACGCACGTCGAGAATTTTTTTGTCCCAAAATTGCAATATTTCCTCTGTTTTAAGGATATTTAAGTATAAGCAGAACAAATAATAAATTTGTTACTTCTCAATAATTTCTATCCAGTGATATACCGACGAATTCAAAAAGAAAGCGGCGAATTATTACGGTCTGGTCACTCGTTATGGTCCGCAATCGGTTGCCAAGTGGTTAAAAAAGAAATTACATTCAGCATTCCTTTCTAGCGCTAGAACTGGATATATCCGGAAAATCGATTTAAAATTGCTATTGTGACGTTGAAACGATGAGTCACATTTTTGAATACACAATTACCTAATTTACGTATCTATAGTCTAATTCCGAAAGATCCGTTACACTTACGAAATTCTTCGTTCTGATAATTGTATCAGAACGTTGTGCATATAATGTTGTTTATAAAGTAAGGAAAAATGCAGCAAGGAATGCAACGATACTGCACATTGTGAATATGAAGAAACACTTTGTATATCGAGGAACATAAATGTTGTTCGATAAGCGTGACTCCTTTCAAAAGACTTTGTGCATATTTTCTGATTATAAATTTGCTCTTGCTGGTTGCTGGCTGGTCGACATTGAATCATAAGTTTTTATAAAATATGGCATGAATGTGATATCTATCTATATATACAAAATTATTTAATTATGTACATACAGGATTATTCAAATTAAATAAAAAAACAGAAGCGAGCAAAATTAAATCACCTTCGATTTGCATGCATACCTATTAATTTCGTACGACTTTTTTTTCTCTCGATGCGTGTAAAAAGCGCTTGTTATTACTTCCAATTCAGTCATTAATCGTAGTGTCTGCCGTTTTTAAATCAGAGAAGAGAACGAGTAACTACATATTACACCGCGCGCTTTGAAAGTAAAATTATCACCCCTTCTCTCCCTAACAGCTTCGAAGATGAATCGAACTCGAGGATCTCCTTTGAATGCAACATTTTGTCTAATTGTCGAAGCGTTTGGTTTTTACCAACCATATATTTACCAGCGTAATGATCGTTAATTCGTTTTCAATCAGTGTAATTTCCCATTGATGGCGCGATACTTAACGATAGTAAAAAAAAAAAAAAAAAAAAAAAAAAAAAAAAAACACTTCTAGAAGATTATCATAATGTTCATAAAGATGCTGTTTTCGGAATCGAAAACATCCAGTGAAAATTTCAACATCAGTCCACGACGAGTTCCTCCAGTTCATTCTTGACTCGTTTGTTCCTCTTTCTCCCCGTTTTCGTGTTAAATCGCGGCAACTTTCGCGGAATGGAACATGAAACGAGTCGCGTGGAAATCAAGGTGCATGCTCTTGCTACGTAACAGACGACGTCAATCAAGTAGAATGTAGTAATTTTAATAACCACGTGGGTACCACGTCCGTTTAAATGTTCTCCGCGTGTTATTACAACGAATACATGTACACGGTGAGCAAAAAGTTTCTTCCCACTTTTTTTCTTTTTTAATAAAACGTAAAAATATAAGGAAAAGCTAATTTTATCAATTTTAAATGAAAAAGTCAAGTTCGAGCATGATTCGTTTCATTACGTTTCGAAAATTATCCCCTTCAAACGATTTTGGCCCACCCTGTACATACAACGAATTGTACATACAACAAACTTCCAAATTCCAAGTTTATCTTTTATCTTTGGTTATTAATCGACCGGTTATTAATCACGACGTTTCCTCGCCTTCAGCGATAAAGTAACATCAATCTGGTTGCATTTTTGTACACGATGAACGCATTAATGGCTTACTGTATCGATCATGTAAATATGATATCGTTTTTTTAATCGTCTGGTAATTCATTTTTTACAAGGATTGCAAGCACCAACGATTTCTGGAACTACTAAAAGCAGACTATTAACCTCTGCCACGCACGTCGAGAATTTTTTATCCCAAAATTGCAATATTCCCTCGGTTCTAAGTATAACTCAGGCAGAACAAATAATAAATTTATTACTTCTCAATAATTTCTATCCTATCTAGTGATATCACACCGACGAGTCAAAAAGAAAGCGACGAGTTATTGAATACGGTTTGGTCACTCGTTATGGTCCGCAATGGTCCGTTAACCTCTTGATTTAGTATTTAGTAAAATAGTAATGTTTTTTATAATATTTAGAATTTTTATGTAGTTTTATATTTATATATTTAGTATTTTAATATTTAGTATTTTAGTTTTTTTATAATATTTAATACTTTTTAAATATTTTATATTCACAATATTTTATCGTTTTATATTTATACATTTAGTATTTTAATATTTAGTATTTTAGTTTTTTTATAATATTTAGTATTTTTTAAATATTTTATATTCACAATATTTTATCGTTTTATATTTATACATTTAGTATTTTAGTTTTTTTATAATATTTAGTATTTTTTAAATATTTTATATTTTACAAGATTTTATTTGTTATAATATTCTGGACAAGGTTTGGGTTAGTTTCTCCGGCGCGAAATTTGAATTTTTATTTAAAGATCGTCCTTAAATCACAAAGAAAAATTGATTGCCCTTAACTCTTCGTTAATCCTCACATCATAATTAAGTTAACGATATTTTAACATCGAATTTGCTCATCAAATGTATTACACATGTAATTTTTTTTTAATCTTTCAGCTCATATCGGTTTTGACGAAAGTTATGCAATTAAGTAAGATTAATTAAGCTCTTAATTCTCTATTCTCGGCTTTCAACTTCTTCTGTTTTATTTTATCTGATTACGTTTTGCATCGATCGCAGTCACAATTTGATGGTTTGAACGATAGAACTCAAAGAAGAAGTCAACGCACGTACTGTAAATTTATATTTATTTGATATCTATAGTTAAAGTTGAGCATTTATTTGATATCTATAGTTAAAGCAAGTGACACTTTGTGTAACAATAATCCACAACGAATGAAGAAAAATTGACGAGTAATTGAATAAACAGCGAATTGACGTAATCTCATTGATAGCTTATTGTTTCCACTCGATCACGTAACACAATAATATTTAATCAACGCAATTACAATTTCACGTTGCAGCAAGCAAAAATTCGAGAAAGAAAAACGTCTATTCGCACGTCAGCGTGAAGCGCGATTCAATTTATCACCAGACACGTTACACCGAGAGTATTTACGTATCGTGATTATCGTAAAATCTCGATCATCAACGTACAAAGTACTTAGCATAGTTGACGAGATAAAAAGTTTCCCCGACAAATCGCCGTTTAACGTTATCGTTGGGAAATATGCTGGAAAACGCGCGATCGAATCGCTTTCTATCGACGATAGTACACATAAAGCCAGGCTTGATTTATAAATTGTTTTTTTCCTGTGGGGTCACGATTGCAGGGGATCATTGATCGACATTTCAGAGCCCTCGTTTGCTTAAAGCGGGCGAGTAGCATACGCGTCGCATACCTACATACGTGCGCGCGTTCGTGTCATTGACGTCGATCCTGCCATTTAATTTCCGCGTCGTTTTTAATTGAGAAACGAAATACTGACTTTTCGTTGCCCTTTCAGACATATCGTATCCTCCTCGCGGATATTTTTAAACGTATCCTTTGAAACATCACTTCCTTTTCATTCTCTTTCTCTGCCTCGCTTTCATCTCGCTTCGTCCACGCTATATAATCACGTTGCTATTTCTGTTGAGACACGTTATGGAAATAACGTTGTTTCTTTCTTTGAGATTCTCTCGCGCGATAACTTTCGACGATGATTTTTTTGGAAGTGTTGGAAGTGAATAGAAGAGTATGGCGAGACTCGAGAGACACGAGGCTGTTGCTTCGGGTCGTTCTTTTTTTTTTTTTTTTTTTCTTTGGCGAAATAAAATACGCAGATTAAGTCGCAAATATGCAGATTAAGAGAGAGAAGACAGGAGACAGAATATATGTAGTAAAAGCGTTAACGCGTCACGGAAGAATTTGGATGTATCGATATGAATTACACGCAAAGCTTACGCTATTCTAGGATCCTGTTGCTACCAAGCGAGATTTGAACACGCCTAGGGGAAAAAATTACGCAACAGGCGATCGCAATTAACCGAGGTTGATCAATGTTGACTATGAAAGACGGAGTGTTATTTCTGAAAAATTCTCAAAAATCGTAGCAACGTTCGATTTAGGCAGAAATTAATCCCCCCCCCCCCGGCAATCTCAGAATTTATATAATACGATTTTTGTGGAATTAAAATCAAAAGACTACGCTATTTCTACTTTTGTCGAACATTTTATTGAAAATTATCGATTCAAGCCTTAATAATTATCAATTCAAACCTTAATAATTTTATAAAAAAAAAAAAGAGATCACATAATAATCCACTTGATCTCATTTCAAAGATGATTTTACATCATCCAGCGAGTGGAAAAATAAAGATACCTTTTTCTTGAAAATTGTAAAAACAAAAGAAAAATAAAAGAGTTTTTGCATGACCAGATTCATTATTATCTTTTGAAAACTGAAATGCCCTATCTACGATTTTTTTTTTTTTTTGCAGCGTTCTATTGAATTTTGAACATTAGAATTTCCTTTAATTATTTTCATATTATTTAAAATTCAATAAAATGATCGAGAAAGAAAAGATCTTATAGCAAGTTCTAAGGGAGAGATTTCAATTTTTGAAAATTTTCATTGTTTCTAGAGATCTTTGAAGTTTTACAATTTTCCAACAAGAAAAAAAAAATTCTTCATCTTTGCACTTCATTAAAGTGATGTAAAATCATCTTTGAAAAAGACAAACTGAGGATATCCTACGCTTTAAAATGAGATCAAGTGGATTGTCTTTTGAGATCAAGGTCTTCTAACACTAGAACTATCAAAGTGGTCAAAATAACCATTATAATTGTCATTATAATTCTCTAAATTTGTATGTTTGTAACATTGTATTATTAGATACTTGAGTGATTTTTAATAAATTAATGTTAACAGATTATTAGATTAATACATTGATTAATAGATAAATTAATATTAATAAAAGTTTGTGCTCTTTATTTATTTTTATTTATCATTTTTTATTCTTATCGACAATTTTTCATTAGTCGTTAATTTACCTTCCAGTTTCGATTTTTGTTTGTGTTCTCGAAGTTTGTCGTGACAAATGAAATTCTCGCATATATGTAAATAAGTAACGCAATTTTTATTTCATTCCGCGTTAAATAACCGCAAATATTCGTCGCTCGTCAGCGTGAGATCTTGCTCGATCGATATCGATCGTCTGACTCATCGTGAGCAAAACGAGGGAATATGCACATCGAGTATTTCGTGTAACAAAATTCGTCAACTCACGAATAATAAAATTAGCAAACGACGAATACGATCAAACAAGTGCGAGAGATCGTATTCACCTGACTTTTGCTAAGGGGAGAAGCCACGCAGAGGTCATTGTCGCATTGTCTCGATCGTCGGGGATTCAATTTTCCAACGTTAAGATACAGTAGTAGCCACTTAAGCGTCTATACCTATCAATTTTTAGAAATTAAGAAAAAAATAATAAAAATACATAAAGTTGTTTAGAGAAAAATTGGTCCCGAACACTCTTGGTAATTTTTTCAACTGCAACTGTACCTACAGACGTATTGTAACTTTAATCACAAATTAACATTTTACCGACCGGTAGCCTATTAATCGACTACTTATCAACCACTACCGGTTGGTAAGGTGTTAAAATCTCCCTATAGTATATCTATCCCTCATAAACACCCAACGCTACCAGTGTACGAAGTTTCAGCCGAATCTGGCAGATGCCAGAGGCTGGTGTGCAATTTCTTCCCTCGAAATTCTTCATTCGGGTTGGACACGTTTCCGAGCTTATTTGGCTGGCTCTCTCGTTGTGCCAGAGCGTCGAAACTGGAACGGTGCTCGATTGAAACTTATCTGCGACAATGCAATCTGAATACACCGGTGACGTCAATGCTCCGTAAAACGCGACACTCCGGCTTACGAAACGAGTTGCAAGCCTCTTTTCCTCGTTCTTGCGGCGACGTGGTGGCCGAAGGCTACGAGGAAAGATGTAGGTGCGTAATTTGTTGTTCGTCACGTTCGTCGGTAACAAAGAAATTCGATACTTCTCTTTCTTCACGTTTTCGAGTGAAAGGAGAATAAAGACATAGTCGATCGTAAATAACAAAGTCAATTTAATCGAAATCGAAGACCGTCGGATCTATTTGAATCGAAATACCCAGTCCCGTGCCAGGACTCTCTGATTGTGAGAAAAACGAGAAAAACACTTTGCCTCTTCGAGCAAACCAAAATTGAAACAATCGAATTTTATTATTTGAATAATTTTAACCATAAATGTTCATGATGTCCCTTTTGAGAAGTCGATTTTTTCCCCATACGAAGCGCACCAAAAATAAAATAAGAACAAAAATTTTAGACTATCACTACTTGTATCAAACCAGATATCTAAAAAAAAAAAAAACGAGCTCAGTGTTCTCATTAAAAAATTTTTTTAATTAATATAAATATATTTTTCTAATCAATGTGTTGTTTCGCTATAAAAGTTGTTTTCGATATCCAATATGAATAATAAAGGTTAGGTCGAAGTAATTTGTAAACTATGTGCGACCCTCGACAAATTTTTGTTGGCTAGTGAGGCCCAAAAGATCTGAAAGATTGGCATAAATGAATCGCCATTGGAATTCGAGACAAAGTAGACCGTAAAATCGAATTTCGAGCGTAACTTTCCTCAAAAGGAACAGATTGTCTCGTTTCGCTGTTTACAAAGAGACAATTGCATCAAAGACAGCTCGTTACACGTGCTTCGCGTATTTTATCTTGAGCTGTGATTGTTCGTATTCGATCGATAAATATATATCGTGTACTCCTTTACCGACTTTCTCCGAAAAACCGATCAAGTACAATTTTTATCCTGTGGTAACTTATAGTCTGTCTGTTTCAATGGCGTTTCGATCGAGTAGAAAAATTTTCCAAACAGGATGAAATGTTCTTCCATCTCTTTTTCTTTACAAAGTACAACAGTATGTAAGAATTTTTAAAACATTTAATTTTCACGTAGCCCCGAAGGCAGAGAATATTGGCGCTATTGTGAAATACCCTACTAACAATAGGATTAAAAAAACGACAGTTTTATTGTTCGAAACTACTGTCGCTATAATCAGTCGTATGTACTGACTCACGGCTCTTAAAATGATACAAATAAAACCTTCCAAATCGATCTCGAAAGGAACCAATAAGAAATTAAAAAGTTAACATGTACTAGGGGTACTCATAAGTTTGATAGTGACAATAATTTAGCTTATTATAACATAACCTATATTCTTAAATATATTGACAATTAGCGTGTTTATTGTTAAACCATATTATTGATTAAAACTGTATTAACACTTAAATAAAATAAAATTTTGCACAGTATCAAAAAACGACATTACTTTATAGGTAGCCCTAATGATATAAATTTTAACCCTTTGTGTTTAAACGAATGTACAGTTGAAAAGATGGCGTATTTTTCTATTAAAAATTTCAGAATATTTTCCTTTTTCGTCTTATTTGTAGCGAGTCGCCGTAGTTTGTCGTCCTCACTGCGAGCGATAGTCATTGCGGCAACGCGATATAATTCTCCTCGATTGCCATGTGGTTGTTCACTGTGATCAAACACGTTGGCCGGTTAAGCACGATGCAAGAATATGTACATACGCACGCATATTCATCGGAACAGTTGAAGAAACAGCTACGATTATTTTTATATCTAATCGACACGTATGTACGTATTATTTTCAAAGATAAAATTCCAAATAGATAGGTTATTATTAAATAAGTAAAATTTATTAAATATGCACATAATTAATAAAATTCCACAAAATGTATATAATTGGTAAAATAGCAAAGTTCTAATACAATTGAAGTTAAAATTATTGAGCTAAAGTCTTCGATTTTTTTTTTTTTTTTTAGAAATACAGAACTGAGCGTGTTGAAAGAATTATTTGAAAGAATTATTGAGCGACACAAAAGGAAATTGTCTGTTCGTAAATTTTATTTTCTTTGTTGACGGAGTGAGTCACGCTGATTGGATTAGCTGGAATTGATAAATTCAGTATAATAGTTTAGTATTTCGTATAATATTATTCAAAACTAGTGACTTCCAGGTACAAGGGATAATCTCGAGTGAAGCTCAGCGTGACTCAGCCGTGTGACCGTAGCAGCAATAAATTTTATGAGGAGCTATGAACTTATAAAACAGTCTTCGAAATAAACTCTAGAAAATCCCAAAATTCGGGCGAGAATTTTTGCAAGAATCATGAAAATGAACGATGTCCTCGCAAAATTATTGCTGTTCAGATAAGGGACGGTTCAGAGTTCCTCTTAAACTGTTGTAGAAAATGAAACATGGAAGTCGAAAAATGGCTGGACCATTTTCCATGGTATGAGGAGAGGACGATTTTCGAAGTGAGGATACTTTTGTTCTCGAATTCAAATGCGTGTAAAAGCTAAAAGAAATTGAAAAACTTTTTCCTCAACTGAATACAGTATTGAAGATTGAAATTTTCTCTTTACATATTCGCTGTATGATTTTCATTTTTTACCACTTTTTTGCATGTACATGTAGATACATAATTTTCCATGGAATTCTTATAATGCGCATCACTGTACTCTATAATTGCATCATTAGTAGGTTTTGTACGTGTGATACAATTGCATGCACAATTTCGTCGAAGAATATATTGAATTTAAATACAGAAATCGATTTGCCACCGGTCTTTATCAACTATTGTGATACGGTGATCACGTGTTGGCAAACTGCGACGCATGATTTCGTCACGTCCTCACGTTCGAGCCTTGTCAGCTAAATTAAAATGAATGGCGTATCGCGAAATCGAATTCCATGACGAACCACCTGTCCGATCGAATCATGCTTCTCGTTGCGATAATAACGAGCTTTTTCGAACGGTGATCGTCGGTATTTTAAATTCTATAAATTCGACGTAGTGCTCGGTAAATATTTGTCAAAATGACAATTAAAAACGTAACTGAATATATATTCACTTCGACATATAATAATCTAACAGCTCTAACTGTAAGTATATACATAGCGTGTACTGTTGTATACTAATTTTTTTAGACAAATTTTTCCTAGTTAGTTCATGTTTTACACGACGATGAAACTTATTCACAAAATTTCTTTCGAAATTGTCTTTCTAAAAATTGCCCGAAGATCTCGCGAAAAAAATAATCTGTCACCGAAGGGCATTAACTATATTTGCCCCCTTCTGTGTTTCATGCTCTATGTACTCCCCGTGCGTATGTACATACGTATGTTCCGTACGCCTGGTTCCGGTTGCCAATTCAACGCGCAATTATCTTAACATTACGCGCGTCAACCGTTCAATTGTTGCAATCGTGGCCGTTTCTCGCTTGATACCCGGTGCGAGCGACACACGTGACACACTTTTAATCGGATTGAATCGCGATGCACCAATTAGCTGCACGGGGCCGCTCGCGATTCACTCGAGCCTCTAAACTCGATCAACGTCGTTTCGTTTCAGACGCCGGACCGTGCGGACATACTCGCTCCCCTTCTTTCGCTTCTTCTGTTCGAAGAATGTCCTCGATTTTACCCCGCGTGTTTGATTACGAAACGCACTAGTCCGGGGCACCGCAATCGCCGCGTATTTTTCGTTCTACAAAAAGAAGAAGTTATGCGGGAATTGGAATTCGTTTGCAAGTCTCATTGATCGTGACATACATTTGTCACCGCTGTTATTTCCGATTTCTGAGACGCGATATGTTGGGCTAGGTCTCTCGGCTCGGTTTGCCAGTGAATGCCGGATATTCTTACCAAACACAGTCGTCCTGTATTTAATTACCTTTCTCCTTGACGATAATAGAAAGAGTCGTTGCGTTGTCGATTATCCGTCGTTTTTCGAACGAAATGTTTATAACGTTAATTCCGTGTTAATTACGCGCACTAAATAAATAATTGCATAAGAATTTTATTAAAATATTAAAATTGTATAACTTTGAATATTAAAATTATAGCGACAATTAAACTTAATTATATATTAATGTTAAAATTGTACAAAGTAAATGATTATACGAAGCTAAATATTAATCTATGGTTTCTTTTTAACCGTTTGCGCTGGCAGCTGACTGCGGACCATAACGAGTGACCAAACGAGTGTACAATATATTCGTCGCTTTCTTTTTGGACTCGCCGGGTATGATATCACTGCAGATAGAAATTATTGAGAAGCAATAAACTTATTATTATTATTTGTTTTGCCTGGATTATACTTAGACACACTCAAAACTGAGAGAATATTGCAATTTTGGGAGAAAAAATTCATGACGTGCGTGGCACATTATTCCAGCGCAAGAGGTTAAGAATAAGAAAAAGTCATTATACAGTAATTGTCCGTATTTTTTTCGAAAGAAATGTTTATACTTAACTCCGTATGTAAATAAATTATACGAAACTAAATATATTAATTAATAAATAAGCTGAATATTAATTAATAAATAAACTGAATAAATCAATGTGAAATAAATAAATTATGTAAAACTAAATGTGAAGTCTGTTGTAACCGATACAATATCGACGTCACTGATTCTCTCGTGGTAGAATTTATTTTTGAATAGACCTAGTGAACAACGTTAGGAAGACTAATTAGTCGAACAATTTGGCAAACGATTTCGACTACAATGGAATCCAATGTCGGTTAGATTAAATTCTTAGTAGATGTTTTTGGTTACAGCCTTCGAGCAAGGAACAAACCCGGTTGAATCATAATTCGAGCCACAAGGAGCACCGAAGGCAGAAGGATGCTTCGTCGAGCAGCACCTATAGTGCCTTCCGGCAATGGCGTAGGGGCACGTCTATGGGCTCAAATCGGTCGAACAGTGTCGGATCGAGCTCGACCGGGGCCCTCACCAAATTGCCTAATGATTCAGCGACCATGCAAAAAATGGAACAATTCCCACTGGTTCTTTCCGACACCACTATGCCCGAAGAGGATCTTTCGCTGAAATATCTAGCACTGGTACTCGTCCTTTCGTCTTTTAAACGTCTTCGACCGATGCACGGATTTTTAATAAATTTTCAATTAAAAGAAACAATGAAATCTGCCGCAATTAGTTTCAATCGACTTCAAATCAAAATAAAGTTTTAGCACGGAATAATATGTAATATATTTGTCATTAACCTCTTGCGCTGGGATCACGTGCATATTTGGCCCAAAATTTGCAATATTTTTTCAGTTTTAAGTATATTGAAATATAAACCAGGCGAAACAAACAATAAATTTATTACTTAGTAATTTCTATCCGGTGATATATCGATGAATTCGAAAAAGAAGACGAATTATTGTATACGGTTTGGTCACTCGTTATGGTCCGCGTACCAGTTACTAGCGCAAGAGGTTAACGTGTGACGTTGAGAAGAATTTTTTTCACCGGACAATTTGTAATGCGTAACAGTGTTAAAACGTAATTTTATTTAATTATTAGAAACTTCGTGTTGTTCGCGAACAGGAGAACTATAATTCTGCATTCCACTCGAACAATTAGTAATTTGTAAAAATTGCTTTGTTACTGCATTATCTATTGAAAAGATACACATAGCTAAAGTCCAATTTTCTTTCACATCTACACGTGTACTTTATCTGCTGTTAAGTATAGTTGCAAACAGATAAATTGTAAATATAGGTTATTGTTAGTAACAATTTGTTATCAGTGAAAATTTGCGTGTTACGTTATCTTTTTTTTTTTTTTTTTTTTTTTAAAACGTTTT
>NW_025110085.1:119542-141262 GCF_011392965.1 Frieseomelitta varia
TTTTTTTTTTTTTGTAGAACGCTTTGGATTTGACAGCCCCAGCCAGCGACGTTTTATTGAAGAATAGATTAAAATCTTGGTTCCAATTGTCCGGGCATCCGGATGGTTTTGCTCCTGCTGGGCCTGGAACAGTTTGGAAGAGAAAAACTGGTGGTGCGGAGAATACGGAGAGAATCGTTTACGAAGCCCTGAGCAAAGACAACGAACTGCGGGATTGCATCCCGAGGTAAATGAAGCAGTTCAATTGACGATTACTTGTCCCTCAGATAGCTGAAAAATAATACAAGTTAATTATAATTAATGTAATCTTTCGATATACACAGTATGTAATGAGCTCTCGAAAGATATTTATCAGTTTTTTAAATGTTTTATTCGTACATTTTAGATATTATCGCGAGGTGGAGTACAAAGGCGACACGTTCATCGAACTGCAGGATTTACTGTTCGGTTTTAACGATCCGCACGTCATGGACATCAAAATGGGCACGAGAACGTTCCTCGAGTCGGAGGTGTCGAAGACAACCGCTCGGTCAGATCTGTATCAAAAGATGATCGCTGTTGACCCGGACGCTCCGACCGAGCAGGAGCACGAGCAACGTGCCGTGACTAAATTGCGTTACATGCAGTTCCGTGAGCAACAGAGCTCCACCTGTAGTCACGGATTTCGAATCGAGGCTATGAAGTTACCGGGCGGCCCGCCGATCACCGATCTGAAGAAAGTGAAGTCGCATCAGGAAGTGCTCGACACCATGAAACTGTTCCTGGGAACGCGCGAGACCACTCGCGAGAAGCTGCTTGCACGCCTGAAAAATCTTCGCTCGAAGATCGAGATGTCCGAGTACTTTCAAACTCACGAAGTACGTATTCGATGCGTGTAGATTGTTGAAATTGTCGGAATATTCCGCTTTCTTTCGTCTTTCGTCTCTTTTCTAACGTTTTTTAATTAAACTTGAACTTTTTCAGATAATTGGCAGTAGTATTTTCATGATCTACGACAATGATAAAGTTGGCGTTTGGTTAATCGACTTCGCCAAAACACGGGGGTTGCCAAACGGGCACCGAGTAACACACAGGAAACCATGGGAGCAAGGCAACCGCGAGGAAGGTTTTCTGTTTGGTCTCGATAATCTTATTTCTACGATAGAAGAAGTAAATCTATCAAATTCGTAGTTTCCGTATAACAGTCATTTCATTTATGAAATCAACTTACACAAATATTGGTCTCGTCCTAACAATATTTGTATGAATCGATAAACTACACAAAGAATGTTCGATTTTATCATTAGGAAAATTTTGTCACGTTGCAGATGTTTTTTTTTTTTTAATACGATTTACATACTCGGAAATTTCAATATCGATACTATTGTATATAGTTAATTATCATTGGGTCTTGTCAAGAACTAGAACAGACGAGACTGCCTGTAAAATACAAATTGTTTGAATACTTTGAAACAAACGATGATACAAGGTGTAAGATGTTTGAAGCGGAAGACTGCTTGTTATTGCATTTTTTCTATGAAATATTTTTAGTTAAGAGGAGAAATTTTATAAGCGACATTTTACAACATATTTAGTGAGCGTACAAAATTTACATTGATGTACAAATATAGTGTTAATTAAGTGTAATCGTTTAATAATTATTTATAAAGGAAAACTTAGACTAGTTAGATTTATGTTTTGAATAAAATACTCGCTATGACGAACAATTTTGAATAAAAACATCTTATATTGAATTGTTTTGTCGTCTAACTGCCAAGGAACATTTATAATAAAGCATTCGTCTAAAATGTATAAATTACACAAAATATATTTTTATTGTATGTATCAATGTAATTCCCGCTAACATTCGTTTTTCTGCTGATTAATACTGATTGTTACATATTAGGTGATAAATAATAATATAAAACAATATTTAACGATATATACAAACATTTCGAAAAATAAAAGATCTTAATCAAATTTGTATAACTCAATTTCTACTGATATTATGTTTTACATCTATACGATTTTAGTAGAAAATAAAGCATAAATAAATATACACGACGTATTCTTTTTTTATTTCTATCCTAACTTCTATGAATTTTATTCAATAATCTCCTCAATGTCGATAACGGGTTCTTCCAATATATTTTTTGATTTCGAATTGATTATGGATTCGTACCATCGAATTTCGACAGCTGCTAGACACCTCTGCCTACACAAATAATGTTATATTTATGTATTTATGCATAGTTTAGCATATATCATACGTCTCCATACTAACACATCGATTTGATCACTTGGTGGTTTTTTTACAGGATTCCATCCAGAAACTGGTGTTTCATTTGTTACCATTAAACCTCGGATGCAAAACGATAAAGTGACTTTATTTAAATTAGAATCCTGCAAATTTCAGTAGTAATTTTCTATGAGATAAAACATGCAATTTTTACAATTAAACGATAAATAATATACGTACTCGCCATTCAGAATTCAAAACATCCGCTAAACTTAAAATATTTGTACAGACATCCACTTTCTCTATGTCTCTCATGGTATTCAAATAATTTTCTTGAAGAAAATTCAAAAATATTGTTGCCTGTGATTGAAAAAAGGCTGCCAATTCATCAGGATCATGTACAAATTTCCAATTATTTTCAATTTGGATTCCTACAAATTTATTTAATTAAAAAAAGACCAGCAAGTTTTATATTCAAACATTAATAAATATAAAATATCTACTTACTCTTTGGATTAATTACTCGACCGATACCATGAAGAAGTCCTAAGCTTTCTTCTCGAATATTACACTTATTTTCTTGTTCTTCAGGTACTGAATGATATTAATAAAATATGATTTAAAAATTAAATTCATTGTTATAATTGACTGCACATTTACCTTTTAATGAGATGAAAATAAGATTTAACAAAGCATTTCTAATATCTCCTATATTATTTGATAATATCTCATTGACTTTGAGTTGCGAGACGTGTAACATATGCCCAGCAGTTGAATTTAAAATATTAACTATTCTCTTCAATGCATTTTTCATTGCAGTTTGCGTGACAGAATTTACACTATAATACGATGATTGCATATCAAGTATCCAATAAAAAAAGAAAAAATGATGCAAACATGATTACGTTTAGTAACTTACTTAATCAAATCAATGCCAAATTTTTCTCTTATACTAGGAGAAAATAATGTCTGAAGCAATTTTAAACTTCCTCCTTCCGTGCATACAAAGACTATAGGTTCTCTTCCAATTTCAAAATACCTTCTAAAAATTTTGTACGATAACTATATTTCAACGAAGAACACCAAAAAATTAAATAAATAATTGCAATTACCCCAACAGAGAATAAAAACTCTCTTTGTCTTCATAAAAAACATTTGGGAAATCTTTTACAAGAAGTAAACGACTAGAATGATTACTTAAAACTGAACTATATCGAGTAACTCTAATTAAAAATTCTTCAAATTTTTCTCCTTGTCTAGTTATTCTGTCTGAATGAAAGTTTAGAATTATTACGTCATTCTCATTATTATCAGATATTATTAATATTCAAGAGAGAAAGAAATTACTATTTTCAACTATAATCTGATCAATTGGAGTGATCCATTCTGTAATGCTAAAACCATTTTCTTTTGCAAGAACTCTTATGGCTGCTGTTTTTCCACAACCGGATGGACCAGATAAGATTAATATGGCAGGTTTTCCTTTTCTTACTTTGTACTGTAACCAATCTAAAATTTCTCTTTGTTTCTGTCTGCTGACTACTAATTCAGAACTAGTTTGTGGTCCGCAAGCTTCCAGCAATGCAGACAAACTATTGGCATTCTTCTTTTCTGGAATTATATCATATGCACTTGATCTGTCTGAAACACTAGTTTCAGACACTGATGAAATGCTGCATTTAACGTCTGGTGTCTCTTTAATAGATTCACACTCGAATGATGGCATGAACCAGCTACTGTCTTTCTAATAATAAACACACAAATGTATTTAACATTAAAAAAGCGTTTAAATATTAAGGACTAGATAATGAATTTTGTGGAAACATACATACCTTTGAACTTGTCATACTGTAATGGATATGTTCTTATAATATTGTAAATATAGAAATAGTGTGTCAATTTTTTACATTGATTCTAAAAATAATTACAATTCGATTAATTGTATAAATGATTTTAAATAAAAATATAAAAACAAATTTTGCAGTATGTAATTAATTCCATCATTTAAGTAATATTTATCTATTTGCAAAACAGATGGTGCATTCTTTCTTTTCAGATCAGAGTTTTATTTCAAAATTCGAAAATCTTCATGACATCATACGTGTAAAAATTTTGTAATACAAATTTTTTAAAATATATTCTTGTAACGTAAAAATCGCTCAATAGTCGAAAAAGAATAGGTAATGTTATATTTTAAAAATTAATACATGTATTTTTTATATTGGGATATTTATCATATTGGACATATGTAAATTAAACATTTCCCTAAAAAATATTGTCCTATTCAAATATTCAATAATATAATAACAGTATCAAACGCATATATATATTTATTACATACGTATCATAATGCACTTACATATGACAAACGTATAGGTTATAGTGCTGGAAAAAAAGTTGTTTGAAATTGTATTGATACACGAGTAAATAACTAGAAAGATAAATAGGAAAAAAAACGAATAAAAAAACATCGGAATTGTTACCAACAATTGGAATAAAATAATAATTAAAATAGAAAGTAAGAGTGTAAGAAATTTTCAAATTTAAGTGAGAAAATAAATAATATTTACGAGTGAACTCACAAACGCTTAGAAAATAATATTTAATGTTATTTAAGTGAATTTTAAAATAAGTGTCAGTTCATTGACTGTTCCATTCGGTTTTTGATATTGTACAAATACACAATATGAAAATCTTTACTATATTTGAGATCTATATTGCGCCATTTTAGATTTTAAATATTTTTCGGACTTATTTAACTTCATATAGTGGAATTGTATTACTTTATTGATCAATTTGTAAATAACAT
This sequence comes from Frieseomelitta varia, assembly GCF_011392965.1. Taxonomy (NCBI): domain Eukaryota; kingdom Metazoa; phylum Arthropoda; class Insecta; order Hymenoptera; family Apidae; genus Frieseomelitta; species Frieseomelitta varia. Next base: position 124,570 of record NW_025110085.1, read on the forward strand.
TTAAAAGAAATTAATTATAATAAATGATTATAATAAATAGATTTGGATCTCTTTTAAACACGTTCAGAAATATGGGAAAGGGGACCAAGTACTATTATGCAGTAGCGAAAGGTCGTAAACCTGGAATTTACAATAGCTGGTAATGCATTTTCACATTTACAAAACTTGTTTTAAATCTATTTCATAAGTATTCTGCTATTTTTGTTAAATAAGGGATGAATGTCAGAGACAAGTACATCACTTCTCTGGACCAGTGTTCAAAAAATTTCAAACAGAAGCAGAAGCGCACAACTTTATTCAGCAAAACACAGCAACAAGTACAAACTGTGATACGAAACGTCCATTAAATGTTAGAACTTCTAAAAGGTATAACAATTTTGATGTCTATCATGCGAAGACACGTATTTTAACTGGAAATTAATTTCAGGCCACGAGTAGAAAGCAATGAAAATACTGATAATAAACGATTATGTTCAGGAAAATTAAAAGTAATAGATTTAGAAGAATGTTCAGAGAAAGTAAGTACTTCTTGTGTAGTTTCGCGCATGATTTTTACGATATTTAAAAAGATTTTTATATATTTAAATCATTATATTATCAATTTTTTTAGAAAACAAGTGGAGGCTTTAATATTGATAGCAATGGTTATGTGAATGTATATACAGATGGTGCATGTAGCTCAAATGGAAACATAAATGCAAACGCTGGTATAGGTGTTTGGTTTGGTGATAATCATCCTCTGTATGTTGCAATACATCTTTCAATTAATGTTCACTGCATGATTCAATGTAAGGGTATTGTTCAAAAATATTCATTGCAGAAACGTGTCAAGAGCAGTTGTTGGCCGGGCAACTAACAACGTGGCAGAAATTCAAGCTGTAACTGCAGCTGTCAAACAAGCGAAGAAAGCAGGCATTAAGAATTTAAAGATTAATACAGACTCCCAGTTTCTCATTTCCTGTATAAATGATTGGATGCCGATATGGAAAGCTAATGGATGGGTCACTTCAAAGAAAACACCCGTTATAAATAAGGTTGAACTGTTAGAAATGGAGGAGGCTTTGAAATCTCTGAATGTGATTTGGGTAAATAATGCATAATTATGTCTTGATATCTTAATTCTATGTTTTATAGGCCACATTGTATACTATATTGTACTTCAATATTTCAGAATCATGTTAATGGTCATGTCGGAATTCATGGTAATGAAATGGCTGATAAATTAGCACGGGCAGGATGTTTAAAATAATATTTAATGTAAACGTCTTTAGATGTTATTTAATAAAGTCCTTAATTATTTATAATATTTTTCAAATTCAATGACGCATTGTATCTTTATTATTATTCTACTTATTGTTATAAAATAACTTGGATTTCAGGAACTTGTAGATTTGATGAAAAATAATATAAAATCACTGAGAGATGTTTCTAATGTAAATGTTTACTTCAGGTATTCTGCGTTATCAGCACTTTGATTCTCTGTTGATTGCTGGCATATTTGCTTCAGAAGGATGTATATATCCTCTGGTGATATTTGGAGTGCCAACAGTTCTATTATAATACTAAAAGAATAATTTCAATAGAATATAATGATTTCATCAATAGAATTACAATGTCATCCTCTAAATTTTTCACCATTAATGAATGTTATACTTATTACACTTGAGTAAATACATGATATAATAATAACTCGTATAAATTTACGCATAAACTCCTGGAACTGCTGAAACTCCTGCCAATTCTGCTAGTGCTATCAATTCAGCTTGATGAGTTTGTGGAAATGTCATTTTTGCAACCAAAGATATATGTATACTAAAAATAATAAGTATTTAACGCTCAATTATTATACTAAAATTTTCTATATTAGTTAGTGTCGGTCATTCAGATACAAAGTAGAATAACTTTGTAATATTAATATAAAAACATATGAGCAAGGTATAAATATAAACATAGACAAAGTATATACATACCTCGATTGTAGGTCCAATTGAAACTAAGAACTGCTCAGAGCACGCGACATACGTCTATCCTTGTCTCACATTTAGTGCTCTTGTAGCGACCGCTACCTCCGCGCAATTCGAAACAGCGCCACGTACATCCGCTAAGACCGTCGCAAAGTGCGTTTCCAATAAAGCAGCCAGCGACATCGTTTTTATAGTAAAAATAAAAAACTCGGGAAAACAGGAAAAACGCGGGAAAAGAGTTTTCCCCCTCTTTGCAAGCCGAGGTTATAAAACCGGGTTGCGAAGAGGAAAAGGCCTTCTATTTCTACTACTATTCCTAGTATATCCACTATCATAAGTACTACTACGTTTGTTCGCTACTAAGGGTAAGAGATTTGTAAGAAATTTGTAAGTGCAATTGTGATAAGAAGCCAAAGATAAAAATATATAAAACTGTTAAAAGAATTACGTGTATAATTTTATGTGAACCTGCGGTAGAATTCTGCCTTACCTACTCCAGGTTCATGTAGCGACCGTTACATCTTCAAAATTTACATTAACGCCATCTACACAATCGTTCTGTCGAAAAGTACGATTTCTGTAAATCGACATCGCAAATTATAAATTGATATTTTATTTATTTTCAGTGAAATTATGTGCAGGGATCGCTACTTTTCATTATTGAAAATGTTGCATTTTACGGATATAGTCGGTCACACTACTGATCGTTTATACAAAATAAATGAAGTAGTGGAAATGTTGCGAACATCATTTAACAATACATTTCAGCTATACCAACGATTATGTATAGACGAAAGTCTGCTCTTCTACAAAGGCTGTCTGTCGTTTAAACAGTATATTCCTTCGAAAAAGAAGTAGGTTTGGTATAAAGTCATTCCTTCTTTGTGATTGTCAAACAGGTTATGTACAAGATATAATCATTTATTGTGGGGCTAGTACTACTGTAGCTACCGAATACCAACATGTTGGAAAGCCAGGGAACATTGTAATGTCGCTTTTGCAACCTTTTCTAAACAAAGGCCATACTGTTTATCTGGACAACTGGTTTTCCAGTCCCACATTGTTTATCCTACTCCACGAAAAAGGTACGAACGCTCGTGCAAAGAAGACGGAAAGATATGCCTAAGATAACTGATAAATTGAAAAAAAGGGGAGGCAGTGTTCCGCTCATCTGAAAATCTATTGGCTATGAAATGGTCTGATAGAAATGAATTTTATATGCTTTCCACTATTCATACCGCAGAATCTGCACAAGTACCTAAAAAGTCAAGAAAAAATGAATTTATTCTAAAGCCGAAATGCGTAATAGATTATAACAATTCAATGGCTGCAATCGATAAATCTGACATGGTGATAAATACTGTTGATGTAACTCGCAAAAGTTTAAAATGGTATCGCAAATACTTTTTCCACTTGATAGATATTTGCATGTGGAACGCTTATTGCCTATATAAGGACACAACAAAAAAACAAATCTCAATGGCAAAATTTCACCTTCAGTTGATTAAGGAAATATTACAAGAATCATGAATATCATCGGTCAGGAAGTAATTATCCCATAAGGCTCACAGGGAGACATTTTCCTTCAATATACCATTCGAGGAAAAAAAATCGAAAACGAAGATGCGTTATATGTGTGGCCGGAGGCGTGAATCCATGTATCAGTGTGAACACTGTAATGTGGGCTTGTGCGTTTCCTCTTGTTTCGAAAACTATCACACCAAGTTACACTATTAGTTTTGTTATTTAGTTTAATTTTGTGTATTAGAACATATTATTTATATCAATGCCAATTACTTTAATTAATGTACCGTGAAGAAATAGGTTTTAGATTTTAAAACGAAAGGGTTAAAAAGGACCGGGGAGTGGACTCTCACGGAATGCATGAGATTTTACAGAAATAATGAAAATACATGGAAATACGATTAAAAACTTTATTTTGGTTTTGCTTCATAATTGGGAAAAATATATATAATGTTGTGTGTACCTGTAGGAACTTTGGACTACAGATTATACCTGGGACAATTGTCGTTTAGGTAACATGCTAATTTAAAAAAAAAGAGAGAGAGAGAAGGAACAAAGAAAAAATAAACCCAAAACGTGTTAAATATGTTACCAACGAACGAGTCGCGAGAGAAAAGAAATAGCTTAAACCTACGCTAAGACTAACTTCATTAAATATAGTCGATTTAACATCGTTAAATCTAAATTTATACGTTGGTAACAAACGTAGTACAAAATATGATAATTGATACGCATTTTTAGGTGCTTCTCGAAAAATGAACGCGATAAGACATATGAGAAGAGCTGAAATATTCGTGAATATGCCTCGCACTCTAAATACCAAATGCGACGATTGTTCCGATGTAACGAACAAGGCGTAATTAGCTTCTTATACAAAATGAAAGGGAACGAAATAAAAGTAAAAGTGAAACAAAGAGAACGCGGTTGTAAGAACGCTCGAGTTTGTTCAACACAAAACTCGCTACGAAACGAATTTTACGCATGGCACACGGTTAACCAACTTTTTCAAAATTTGACGCTGAGTAACCCTGCTAACACGTGTATAAAATTATATACAGCATCGCGAGATACAAGTTTTGTGCTTTGTTCCTCGTTACAAGCGTACGTGCCAGATATTCCCGACTTGCTTTCTTTTTTTTCCTCTTGTTTTGAAAAGAAAAAAATTGAAAAATTTTCGACCGGTGTACACGTACGTCATGCGATTGGTTACGATCTAAGAAAAAAAAAAAAAAAAAAATTATACCTGACATACGAAGATGTTACGAATGTTTATTAACCAACGTGGACAATTCTTCCTATTACATTAGAAATCCCACGAGATTTGCCATTTGGAAGATATATATTAAATGCTTAATTTCTCAGCAGGGTTAATATCCTCTATTTCGTCTCGGTGAAGACTCACGATCGTTCGGTACTGATAGCGAATAAAAGCAACGCGGTGATTACAGTGAAGCAACGATCGTTTTTAACACGAATCCTAAATCTTCCCTCGTCGAAGTGCCTAAAGTCTCAAGTTCTTTTACTCTCGTCGTAAATACTCATTTTTTTTTTTTTTTTTCGTGAGAAGCGCCATCAATTTGGCAATTCTCATTTCTCCTTTTTCTTCGTGAAATAAAACTTATTCTTTACAGAGTAAACATATTTAGAAAGTCCTTAAAAATATACGCTGCTCTCTTAATGTTTTTTTTTCCATTCCTTTCATCGTACCCAAAACGCATATTCTTGGCGGTTTTTTTTTTTTTTTTTTGACTAGATTCATTCAAAGTTAAAAGGGTATTTAACCTGATAATACGATTAGATTAATATATGCTCGCTTCCTTCTTAACCAGAACACATTTCCGAATGCTCGTCCCAAGCAGCAACCTAAAATTATTAATTTTGTCAGTAACATAATCGAATCTCGTTATTAGACAATTTTTTTTTTTTTTTTTTTTTTTTTTTAAAAAAAAGACAACCTCTTACTTGACATTCGCGACTACAATACCACTGATGACCGCAGCCAGCACATACGAACTGTGCTAGACGGTCGTGACATCCTTGGCATCGTGGAGGACTTTCTCTATCCTCTCTGGCATCCCTACCGCTTGAAGAAATACGAGTCTCTCTATCTTCGATTACTGCCGACTCCTCTTCGACATCCTCCTATAAACGAAAATATTGAAAAATATATATATGTATATGTATTTCTAAAAATAAATATCGAAAATATTCGAACACTTACAACGTGAGATTGAACCGGAGTGTTGATCACCGGTGTTATCGTTATTTCAGTTCGAGCCTGAAAGTATTAGCCACAGTATTAGCATTGTTACAACATATCAGCCCGATCTGTGTGATACGAACTACTGGGTGTCGAAAATTATGAAAAAGAAAAGAAACAGAATGAAATACCTTGGAAGAAGATAGGAGGTCACTGATAGAAACTGGATTGGAGCCTTGATATGTCTGCAAAAGGTGCTGGGTTGTCGCACTTTGCTGCGGTATAGACGCGGCTGTGGGTGCATTCCTTTCTCTTTCAGGTGCGGTGAGTAATCTAGCTAAAGTAGGTGAAAATGTAGTAGGTCTCGGAGATTGTGATTTCGTGAGAATCCCGTGAAGCAATGAACCGCTCTGCTGAGGTGGGGTATTCTGCGGTGCTGGGGATGGCGCGACAGGGTGAAGCGTTACATCCGGGTAATTTTGAGGCGTTTTTACGGGTTCGCCTGTAACAGTTTTGCACGAGGATGGCCGAATTATTCACCTGATACTCGAAATTCATTAAAGAGAGTTATTTATTCGATATACGTCTTACATGCAAGTTCACGTACCTTGCTGTTGGCTCAATTTGGCAAACTGCACAAGTACATCTTTGAAGCTCATAGAGTTGTTCGGATCGACCGTGTTCGAGTTGCTTTTACAAGAGTCTGTACTAGACGGCCTTGAATCGACGTTGTGACCTGTCTCGACCATGGCTCCACCAGCTCCGAGGCCGACGTTCACCGAATTTCTCATTCTTCGACCCCTGCAATGATTAGTAATCAAGCAATGTTTATCACTCAATTTCACAAGAACGAAGAAAGAATCTTCTGTTACAGAAAATTTGAAATCCTCACGCAAATTCTGTTCAAGGATAAAGTAGTTAATTGTATTGTCCTCTGACTCATATTAACGCATCCTGGTCTGTTGCTTACCTGCGCGGTACCGTTTCGGGATGCCTCAGTCTGTAATCAGCGATAATAGATCTAACGTCGACGATCGCACCTTGTCGACCTTCACCGATTTGCCTGTTCTCTGGACTGAGCGCCTCTGTCTGTTTCCGACCGTTCTCTCCTCTCTCTTGTTTAGGCGGTGTCGACTGACGCTGCGACGTCTGCTTCGCGCTCTTCTCCCTCTTGAAAGCTGGCGAATCCTGAGAACTCTCTTCAGGCAGATCCTCCTTGGAGCTGAAGCTCAGTTTCTCTTTGGACACGGGGGTAGTGTTGCCGCTGCTTTCCCATTCGGGACCCAGCGTCAAACTGGCTGGTGGCAATGTGTCTGCCAATTGTCCATTGCCCTCCATGAATCCCATGACTTGCCTCCGTCTCTCAATCCTCAGGTACGCTTCTTCCTTCAACTTTCTCATGCTCAGAATCTCGTTCCATTCCATTTCTTTGGCACGTGCTAACTCGTCTAATGCCTGTGTTTGCAAAGAACAAGAAAATGGATATTATCGGTATGCTAATAGTCGGGTACTTGATAGATAGAAACATAACATTTATTCAATATCCTCTAGAAATAGAATTGAAACTATGCGCACATATTGGCAAGCGATTTTGAAATTGTTTGAAAAACGTTAGGTCTAATCAAGAAAACAACTAAAAACAGACTGAATTACACTATACTATACTATAAAAGACTATAGATGTATTATATAAAGTATATATATATATAGTCTGTTTTTATGATATACTACTTTATTATATAGTATGCTATAAAACTATATATAACTATAATTATAATATAATATTAACACTCTAAAATTATATATATATATATATACTATAAAAATAGACTATACTATACTATACTATAAATACATAATATATATACACTTTATATATATATTTATATTTATTATTTATATTTATAGTACAATACATATATATATATATATATATAGTCTGCTTTTAAGTTGCTTTTATATATATATAGGGTGGCCACTGAAAAACTGAAGAGTTTGAAAAATTCATAAAAAAAAAAATTTCACTCCATAAAAATTCACACATAATAATGAAAGTAGATCCGTCAATTATATTTCCAAATAAAATAATAAAAAACTTGTAAAAGTTACTTTTGGTTTCATATCATGAAAATCTTTCAGTGACCACCCTGTGTAATCTCGGTGGCCACTCTATATATATATATATATATATATATATATATATATAATATTTACCTGGACTTCAGCTCGAAGTTGATCAGCCCTGGCAGCGAGTTCCTCCGCGGTAACTTTTTCACAGCCGACCAAAGACGAGATGTACTGTTCCCTCTGCTCTATGCAGAACTTCTTCGGCGTGGAGTTTCCGTTCGACGACAACTGCCCGTCCGTCAACTTTCGCTTCCTGCCGCCGCCCTCCGTTTCCGATTTCGCGCCACGCGACGCCACAGGCTTCTGCTGCATCGTCTCCGATGAGGATAGATTCTTGCCGGTCACTTCCGGCTCCGAGTCGCAGAGAGACTCCTTCTTTATCGGCGCTGATCGGAGACACTCAATGGTGGCCGGCGCGGCGGCGGTCTCCTCCGGGAGAGCCGCCCCGTTCTGCTGATTCTGTGGGACTTTCGGCGAGGCCCTCGACGAGTCATCGTCCCTCGTCTTCTCCGTCGAGTCGTCCACCTTCTTCCCGTTTCCAGCCGCGCCCTCCATTGCGTGCATCTTGTTCAAGCTGCAAACAAACGTGTTTTCTCCCGTAAACAAACAGTTTCTTCATTGCGGCTCCTCCTCGCCTGGAGGAGCTGGCCTTGCGCTAAAACCGTATCACACGCTTAACTGTTATGCGTGTTATTTTCATATGATAATTCTTTAACCTTTTCTGTTTAAATTAATAAAGGAGTATGTATGTATGTATGGGATCGTTTTAGAATCGTAACTGAAGTTCCATTTCCGCTAAAAACTGTGCGCTATTTTTATTACACGAAATTGCAACAAGTTTCTCAGTTTTAAGTATACCGAAGCATAACCCAGGCAAAACAAATAATACATTTATTACTTCTTAGTAATTTCTATCCAGTGACATACCGACGAATTAAAAAAAGGAGACAAATTATTGTATACGGTTCGGTCACTCGTTATGGTCCGCGAGTCCAGTTTACTAGCGCAAGAAGTTGAGGGCACTTCGAGAATATTTGGTTCAAAATTGCAACATTTTCTCAGTTTTAAGTATATTTAAGTGTAACCGAGGCAAAACAAATAATAAATTTATTGCTTCTTAGTAATTTCTATCCAGTGATATATCGATGAATAAAAAACGGTTCGGTCACTCGTTATGGTCCGCGAGTCCAGTTACTAGCGCAAGAAGTTAAGCGCACTTCGAGAATATTTGGTTCAAAATTGCAACATTTTTTCAGTTTTAAGTATATTTAAGTGTAACCGAGGCAAAACAAATAATAAATTTATTGCTTCTTAGTAATTTCTATCCAGTGATATATCGATGAATGAAAAACGGTTCGGTCACTCGTTATGGTCCGCGAACCAGTTACTAGCGCAAGAAGTTGAGCGCACTTCGAGAATATTTGGTTCAAAATTGCAACATTTTCTCAGTTTTAAGTATATTTAAATGTAACCGAGGCGAAACAAATAATAAATTTATTAGTTCTTAGTAATTTCTATCCAGCGACATGTCGATGAATTAAAAAAAGAAGACGAATTATTATATACGGTTGGGTCACTCGTTATGGTCCGCGAACCAGTTACTAGCGCAAGAGGTTAACCTTATCTGTTATAATGTTATTAATAAGAGAGCTTGCAATGTCAAATTAAACCTTGCACTGATAATTAAATAATACTCGAGTTTCCAGAGTTCTCTTACTGCTTTTCTCCGATGGTATTTATTTGAAATTGATCGCAGAACAAAATTATTATTGCTTCGACTTCGAATATCATTCGCGTCGCAACGACGATGACACTTGATAAATTCCGCTTTGCAACGTTGGCGTCAACCTTGCGTAGAAAATAATTGTCATTGAGTTGAAGGATGTCTAACGCGGAAAAAAAAAAAAAAAAGAAAAAAGAAAAAAGAAAAAGAAAAAACGTCCGATACGCATCTGTATTATACAAATCGACTAACACTGCAATTAGTCGAGTTGCGTAAAGGACTCTTAACAAGCGAGCGCAACGAATACGTTCTATCTTCGTTACGGCAATAATTACAATAATTACAAATTATTCACCAGTGTTCGAAATAAATAAACAAAATTACAATTGCGCTGAAACATTGTCCATCCGGCGAAACATTTGCAATGTTCGCAACTGCGCGCCTTCGATCGATATTCGGACGAGCGCGTGAAAAGTGGGGTCCCGCTCCCACGACGAAGATGACCCACACCGGTGGTCTTCGTGTGACGCGCGTGCATGGCCGTTCGCGTTCTGCGTTTTACCCTCGGCAAGAGGCAGGCAGGCACACGCTTACACGCGCACTACTAGAATAGAAGGTGACCACACGGTGGGGTTAACGCTTTCGCGCCTCCTATGCGCTTCGCTGCCTGCTTCTGAAGAGAGAAACACCGCTCCTCCACCGCAGGAACATATTTATTCTCTGTGCTTTCACTCGCACAGAAAAGAAAAGATTACCCTCCGAGATCACCCCCAAGATGTCAGAAACGTTGTTTTGAATTCGACCTTAAAAGCGAAATTAAAATTACTCGTACGTTCTTGCTTTCTCTCTAGATCGGGGCTAGAAGAACGCGAGGCACACTTTTAAATAGCAAAGCTCGACAGCTTTTACTAATATATGAATGTCTTTTGGCGTAACACGACAAAGTAGTCGAGTAAATAGTACCGACACCGTGTTAAAAGATGAATGAACGAATCAATTGTAATTGTAAAACGAGAATAGAGACGATAGAACATCGTCCAAAATTCGAGGCTACGCCTGTGTCTCTGGTACGGGAGACGCGGTGTGCTTGTGTGATCGTTCGCGAGAGAGGGGAAGAGGGGGAGACGGGGGAAGATTGCACGTGAGAGAGGGAGACAAAACGGCGGAGAGAGAGAGAGAGAGAGAAAGAGAGAGAGAGAGAGGACAAAAGAGAGGGAAAACGAAGTTCGTTGCACCCGCTCGCGTTCACTGCACTTTATAGACGCGGATATAGGTTTCGCGGTACCAATTCTGAAAAGTGAGCGCTTCCTCGAGTCGTCAGAACCATCGATCGAAATAAAAAGTATCACACCGTCGATCCTAACTCGTTCGGTCGACACGCCACGTGCTAATTTAGTTGAGCGAGTGGGGCTCAGTTTGTCAAGAGAGTACGAACGATTCTTTTCTATTTCTCTCCTCGAATGCCGATACGCGTTTACAATAAAATTCAATTCGATCGATATGGTAGATTTTACGTAGCAAAAACTGAGATTTTTACTCAATCGGTAACAATATGCATCTTTAATAAAATCTAGCTTTCAAGTGTGCAAAAATTCCTCAGGTATGCACAATTGCAAACACACACACACATATATATTATATATTATATATTACAAAACTTGAAAGTATAATTTAGGCTATGACGCTCGTTTCACTGTTATTTTCTCGTGCATTCTTTTTTTTCCAGAGAGAATGTAACAGGTGGTTACTGGCTGTATTGACTTTCGTTTTCGGTATTTGTGATGTGCCCGCCAATAATCGAACAGCGTCCTCTTCAACGATAAAAAAAAAAAACGTTCGTGAATTTTTACAAATGATACCGCGATGTTCTCGTTTGAAACAGTCGAAGAGAAACGCTGCCTATATTCGATAATAATATTACTGAGTCGAACGTCGATTCATTGTTAATCCCGGTTTTTAAATGGTAGGTGACGAATGAATCATTGCTTCGACGCTTTCACAAACCTTTCAATTTTCGAGAACAATAGATATCTTCATTGACCGATGACTAACACTGTACAATTTTGTAGAAAATAATAAACTGCGAGCAACGGCATTCAATTCCAATTACATCTGGAAGTAGTTCCAAATGTACCCACCAACGCTTTATTTTGTCGTTACACCGAGGAATAGTGGAACACAACCATTGTCATGGTTACCGACGTTAAACGCATTGTTTCGAATCGGCGAAAGTTAGGAAATAATAATAATAACGCGGTAGGGAAACAAGTTACCGCTACGCTGCACTGACAAAAGACTCGCAATTCATTTGGTTGTCGTAGTTCTTGCGCTTTCCTCGGCTTTGCAATAAAGCGTAGGTCTGTTTAGTTGTAGCGATAGCGAAAGCGAAGGAGAAAGCGAAACCGGCCGGTAAAACGGTAATTTAGATCTCCTGGATGAATGAAAAATTAATTCAAAGATGAAACAGGGAATGCAAATTTGAGTTCGTTAACGATACAAGTACACGCTACGTTTAAGAGTCTCTCTTTTTTTTCACACGGTAAATGCAAAGGAGTGTTGGCAGGATTGATATCGATCGCGTGATAGAATATCGATGTTTAAGAAAACACGTGATTTTGCAGAAAACTACATGTACGATGTTGTTCAGGAAAACACGTGATTCTGCAGAAAACTACATGTACGATATTGTCGAAGAAAACACGTGATTTTGCAGAAAACTACATGTACGATGTTGTTCCATTGTGAATCGCACAGGGTTTGAATCGTGACGCAGGAGTGAAAGATCAACGTTTTCTTTATAAATAACTCTACGCAACCAACGCGGTATATATCCCTCGTACCAGCGTTGTATGATAATCACTCATCGTGAATCAAGATGAAACACGAGCTGTAACTGGTTCCTATATCGGTCACGAGAATAGTAACTTTCACAAAAATTACGATCCTAAGAAGAGGAGAATAGTCGCGTCGGCAATTATTTCGTAGACGATCGTTTCGTTCGCGCAAATTCTCAGTTGGATTGTCGCGTTGAATTTTACGAAACAACAACAACAACAACAACAACAACAACAATTGGTATAGGATGAAATCGTCCACGACCACGTTTGAAGATTGAAGTTACGTTTTGCAAAGCAAACGTTGATCTACGTACGTTGGACGCGTATGTCGGGAAAGTTGTTTCGGCAGATTGTTTCACATGTTTTTGAGAACAACCCCCGCGAGATCGAGAAGAGATGAGGTTGTGTCGGCGACAGAAGAGGAAAGAAGAAAAGATATGAAACTCTCGCTCGCCAGGAACTACTGTTGACACACAGAGGTATTATCAAGTGGTATAAACAGACGTCGTGTGCACCGTTCCGCACTCCACTTGCACTTTTCACCGCTCGCGTTGCCGCTCTCTCGCGATCCTTTCTTCAGCCCCCCTACACCCCGGAGATGGCCGGACGTAGTCGATCGGAGCCGATCGCGGCCAATCGTCCGCAGCCTCGCGTCTTTGCACTCCGCGGAACACGAAGCTCGCCACTTTGCCACTCACTGTCACTCAGACGCACCGGAACGGTGCGATAGAACCGGACAAAGGTCGTCAAATAAGAAACAAACTTTCGACACAACGGAGAATCGGGGGTCACGTTCGAAACGAGAAAAAATCGAGCACCACGGTGTTACACCACAGCGTAACCTTTTTCATCGCTTTCTCCGCGGCGAGACGAAGCCGCGGACTTCTTCTACCAGGCACTGGCACGAGTTTCACGGACGAGAGAGAAAGAGAGAGAGTTCTATGACCGTGCGGGGAACCGCTAGCGCGCTACACACGCTTCTCGTCGAACGTCCAAGTTGTTTTCGCGCATTTACGGTTAAGGAACGAAGGACGTCTAACCGACTGTGACTCGCGCGCGCGCGCGCGCGTGAGCACGACACGACGTGCAAACACACCAACAACACGTACAGAAGTCGAAACGATAAGGACGGATGATCGTGGAAATGTAGAAGATACAGGGAGAGAGGGAGAGAGCGAGCGGAGTGCAGCCAGCAGCAGGTCGACCGGCTTAGGTGGGGTTTGCAGCGCGGTTTAATGCGGCGGCTCGAGGGGGGCGAGCAGATAGAAGCGCGCGCGTGTGCGTCCGCGCCTAGATTGGGCTAGGTTAGGTTGGGTTAAACGCTTGCCAGGGAACCTTGCAGCAGCGTCCTACTTCTTCTTCGCGAGCGAGCGCGCGCTTTCGTCCTCCGTCTCCTCCTACTGTGTTCTCTACATACTATGTACACCTCCTCCACTGTGTTTTATTCGAGATTGTTATTGCCGGGTATATAATCCTATTTAAACATTGTCGCTCGCGTGCACGATTAAAACGCGATACCTCCCCACCAGGGGGGAGGAGAAATAAGAGAATTTTTCCTACTTTCTGCGCTCGCGCTTTGTGCCGTGAAAAGAAGAAGAAGAAGAAGAAGAAGAAGAAGAAGAAGAAGCGCGGAATAGTGAAATTAAATCGTTAAATCGGATACTTTTTTTTTTACTTTACTGTTTTCTAACTTTTTAGTCAGATTGCAGGTCTTCGAATGTCTACGAAGGCTAATGTCTCCAGACTTCGTCATTACGGGGAACGTACAACTGATACGTTAGTTATAATTGTAACGATAATACTAATTTCCTCCGATTGCATGCACAGGAAACGGAGATTACGCGTAACCGGCAAGGTTGTTGCGCGCAATATAAATACAAAAGTAAATCGTCTGAAGAAACGAGTTGCTTCCTATTTTTCGTCGAGAAAACTTCGGCGCAACTTTCCTTTTTTTTTTCTTCGGGGGCAAAGAAACGCGAGGAGCAAACGTCGCCGTTTTAAATTTGTAAATTGGAACAGTAATCGACACAGGCCGACGTAAGCAACACACACGATCTACGGAAAGACACGCCGGAAAGGTCGACTTCGCCGGCGACAAGTGGGGGAAGAATACGAAGAAGGAAACCTCTCTGCACCGCTCAAAGTCGCCATTATTATTGACATCGAATGGTTACGAGACAGAGAAAGAGAAAGAGAGACGGCTCAGCTTTTTTTCTCATTCTCGAACACGCTGGAAAGACTTTCTACTCTAGGGGAATAGAAAAAATACAGAAAGAAAAAGGACCTTCTGCGTCGACCTTCGCTTTTGTCGCGAAATTATCGTTCGTCGGCTGGTACATTTCAGTGCCTTGAGAGGTTAGAGAGAAGCCATACAGAGGCTCTACAAGGTGGAAGAAAAACCTACTTTGTTTCTCTTCTCTTCTGTTCTAAGAATTTTATTAGAAAGTGGTAAAAACAGATTCCTTGCAAGTAAATACATGTCTACACGTTCAAGAGACACATATAACGTTAGATACCACAGAATAACTAACTTCTGGATACTAGTTTTAAGTTATTGGTATGAGTGAGATGGATGAATGTATGGGAGAGTGAAAACTGTCTGTCGACTGTGAGAGTTTGAAGAGGAAAGAACAAAGCGGTTACAGAGAAATTTATACAGAGTTACTAGTGCAAAATTTCATTTTTTGTTTATACATATATATATATATATATATATATAAATGTATTACAAACAAAAAATGAAATTTTGCACTAATAACGCTCTGTATAAATTTCTCTGTAACCACTTTTCCTCTTCAAACTCACAGTCGACAGATATTAGGTATTAATGTATTAAAGGTATTAATGTTTTGTGGATAGAAAATAAATTTGTCTCCTTTTATAGAATATACATATACATATACATATACATATACATATACATATATATATATATATATATATATGTATATTAGGTATTAATGTTTTGTAGATAGAAAATAAATTTGTCTTCTTTTATAGAATATTTATATTCTATTTTATATTCTAATAAAATAAATAATATTCTATAAAAGAAGACAAATTTATTTTCTATCCACAAAACATTAATACTTGCAAAACCAGAAATCCAACACACATAATAACAGAGATCTCTAAATTTTAAGCACGGTCGTTTAAACTGTTCAAAAAACAGATTAAACTTGACAGCAGCTTAACAGCTTTTCATCCATCGTGAAATACCAATGGTTAAAATTTATCCACCACGGCAAATATACCAAAACAATGATGACTTTGTTAGCCAGCACGTACTTGTGGTGTAAAACTCGATCAAATCGTGAAACGTGTATCGATGAGATTTGTCGAATATTCCTGGGGCATACGAGATGGCGCAGCAAGTGTGAGAAAAACGAGGAAGGAAACGTTTATGCTAGTGAAACTTGCGCTATTATTATTATTGACATCGAACGGTTACGAGAGAGAACGTGCTCTCCCGCTCCGCTCGCGTTCCTCTCGACCTAATTCGCGGACGCTGACGATCGGAGGAGCGCGTTCTCGCCTGCTCGAGGTGTCCCTGAGCGCCAAGGACGTTCTCGAGCGCGTTGGTGAACCATCGTGCGCGCGCGCGCTCGAGGTTCCTCGAAATATTTCACGGAATCAAGCGCGAGTCGAGCTTGAAATCTCTCCTTCCTTTAGAAGGATCTCGTCGTTGCCCTTAAACGAACACTGGCCCGCGAGTTTTTCTTCTTCGCTGTTAATGAGTCACTATTTTTGGCACAGGCTTTTCTTGCCCAACGAAAGGCAAAGAGGTGCCAGGAAAGAAAGAAACCATACACGCGCGATTTGTCATCGAGCGAATTTGTTAATTTTTTTTCTCCCTCCCCGAGCTTACGCGACTTCTTATCGTGAAAACGACTACGAGAGATGGCTGATCTGAGAGAGGATTTTCAGGGCATATTCAACTGGCAAGGTTAGGCGCATTTGCCAGAAAACCAGCCGGTCGTCTCGTCCCTGACCGCGAAGGCCTTTCTCGAACGTCGCTGCATCGGTCAGAGGTTGAATTAGATTATTAAGTCAGGGCTAGATTAGTCCAAAGTTCTGCCATCTCTTCGCCAGTGGCTGCCGTATAATTTCGTTCGATTTCCTTACTTTTGTATAAATAAACGAAACTAAAAGAAAAAAAGAAAAAAATGAATTCTTGGACATAGAGTTTTTTCGGAACCGTTGCACATTCAGAGACTGCGACGATCGATTCCTCAAATTCCATCGTCGAGAAATATAAAAAAAAAAAAAAAAAAAAAAAAAAAAAAAAAAAAAAAAAAAAAAAAAAAAAAAAAAAAAA
>NW_025110085.1:141272-143357 GCF_011392965.1 Frieseomelitta varia
GAATAGTTTTCAGTGTTCGAACGAGAGCTATGTGCCTTGTACGCGAAAAAAAAAAAAAAAAAAAAAAAAAAGAAAAAGAAAGAAAGAAAGAAAGAAAATTGTGATCTAACAATCGTGAAATAACAACAAGGAGCCGCGTTATCCAACAACGAAATTAAAAAGCGTCGTTTCGAACGGTAATGGCAATAAGGTGAACGTCTTTGGAAACGTCCGAGGGCCATTAAAGGCCTCGATGAAATTGCAAAATGCGGCGCTGCGATTTCCGACACGGTGGCGCGGTAATAAAAATCGTCCGGCTGGCTCGTTGGAATTTCCAAAACCAGGCACGTGTCTCCTCCTTTCCATCCATGGCCGGAGGACCACACGATGCAAATGATTTCTTTTCGGGGCTCGACCTTGGGAGACCAAGGCTCAAGGATGCGAGACAACCGTGAAGGAACGGAGTAACCCGTGCCCGGTTTCTGCGTCGTTTTTCCCCACGAACGTAAGAGATCACGCGGCGTTCGACGAGAAACGACGATATATCACGAGGTGGAATGACGAAAGGAGGACGGTCGATTCTCGGGCCCCCGAGGTCGCTCGTAGGTCAAACCGCCGTCGCGGAGACGACCCTGGTCGGCTGTTTGTGCACCAAAGATGGGTGTTGGTTGGTTTGTCGTCGATCGTTCTCTCTCGTTTCCTTCCAACCGAAACGATCCCCGATGGCGCGAAACTTCAGAACACCGTATCGCCTTGTGAAATTCTTCTGACGGATTGGCAAAGCTTTGTAAAACTATTTTCTCCCAACTGATTTTTCTGTCAAATCGCCGTGGCGAAAAAGCTAATTGTAAAAGCTGAACATCCCGGTACATACGTCCTTGACGATATTAGATTTCGTTGCTCGATGAGATTAGCAAAGTTTAAGACTGATATATATATATATATATATATATATCGCGCTTAATTTTCTGTCAAATCGCGAGGCAATAAACAAGCTGGAAATTATCCAACTAGACGGCGCTGGAACGAAAGAACTAATTGCGAGTTGAACGTGCACGTACACGTCCTTGATGATATTAGATTTGCGAATAGAGTTGCAATACACGAGGTTTGAGGCGTAATATAGCAGAGAACGCAAGGCCTTTGAGCCATTTACACCGTATCGTTATTTTGGATCGTGACCCAGGCGATAACGATTCCCAGCATCGACAACGCGCACCGATCGTTGCCCTGTTCCCTCCGATCGGAGCACGTTCTTCGACTTTTAGATCAGTCACTGTGTATATGTACACGTCTTGTTGCTTCCAAGAGCTAATAAGAATCCGATCCGAACCGAGGAAAGAACGATTTCAGTTGGACGGGAAGACGAAGAGAAGAGAAACGTAAAAAAAAAAAAAAAGTGCGATCGAATTGAAAGAGGTAAGACGTCCGAGAGAAAGAAAGACGAGAGAATTGAAAACGAAAACAGACGTTGCAGAATTATCTGCACTATCTGCACGTGCGTCAGGGGAGGGGAGAGATAAAGACGTAAAATTTCATTGGTCTCAGTTGACTATGTATACTTGGAGAAGACGTTCGTTTCTGGCTCGTGCCTCTCTCGCTTACCTACGCAAATTTGGTTAGCTCTACGTACACTTACAATGTGTTTCTACGTTCGTGCTACCAACCGTAGATAACAAATCACGCTCGTGATTACGAGATCCCCCCGACTAGGTGTTTGTTTTACATTTTGAACAAAGATTAAAAAAAATCCTGTAACGCTCCGACACTGACGTTGGTCGTTATTCGAAATAACTTCGTAATATAATCTCACAAGGAGAGGTCACAGCTGTTGGGTCGTCGATTTTAATGAATAATTTGGTACGTCGATTCTTAAAGTAAAAATAATTTGACTGTGTCCAGGCATTAGCCGTCAATACTCATTATTTGCAGAGATATTTAATGTTTTGATCTTCTGTCACAGCTACACGTATTTCTTTTCTTAAAGTTAGGAGTGTATTGTGATATATTCATACCCGGAAGTTTTAGGGTGCGAAATCCCTCCCACAGAAGAACTTCTTTTGTATTATCTCTATTTTTGTTTTCTTTCTTTTCTTTGTTTTTTTT
>NW_025110085.1:143495-145792 GCF_011392965.1 Frieseomelitta varia
AGGGAAGACGCTATCAAAATTCATTCATTGATTCATAATCAATTATCTGCACCAGTTTTCAATGCAATGGTTAAATATTTCTGGTACGCAACAAAATTTAATATCTCATAAATTCATATTTTTCAATGTAAACCAAGTGTGCTTTCCAGACGATGTAAGAAACGCAAAATGTTCGTGTAATAGTATGGGAATTATAAAATGTTCATACTGCCAGGTATATTTATACTTTGCATTCTTTTATGGCGCTTATCATCCTCGACATTGTAATGTTCTTTTGCAAAATATTAGTTATTAAAAATTGCAATGTTCGACGTTATATTTTATATTGAAATTTTCTGTGATATTTTAAATTAATAATTAGGATTACTATAAAAATGTAAAACACAGTATTCTATATAAAAAAAAAAAACAAGAAAACTTAAAAGAAAAAAAAAGAAAACAAAAGTAGAGATAATTATTATTTAGACAAAAATATTCTTTTCCTGGAAGGATTCGACCACTATCAGCTTCTGCATTACTGCTTGCAAATTTAAGAAAAGAAATATATCTTTGTAGTATATCTGTAGAAAATTAAAATATTAAATATCTCTGTAAGTAATGAGTATTGACGGAAATGCTTAGACACAGTCAAATTATATTTGCTTTAAAATCTACAGATCAAATTTCATTAAAATCGACGACCCAACAGCTGTGACCTCTCCTTGTCAGCTTTAAGATCGTGACTCAATATGTACAATGACGTTCAACCCTGTCTCGTACTCTCTCTAAACGTCCCAGCAGTAAACAGAAACTCTCGACCGGAATCTGCTTTACCCGCAGAAAAATTAACGAGACCTTCCTAACTGTAATCGTGTAACAGCTATTTTGTGCACGTAAAAAATTACGTAACTATCCTTTTGCTTATACCGCCGTTAACTTGGATTTCAGTAGTCCAGGTTGGAAAATTTTTGTATCGTTTTGTAGAAAACGATCTGTACGCACCATTGTAGAAAGTTATTAACCTCTTGCTCTGAAATCACGTGTCATGCACGTCGAGAATATTTGGCCTAAAATTTCAATATTTTTTCATTTTTAGGTATATTGAAATATAACCCAGGCAAAACAAACAATAAATTTATTACTTCTTCGTCATTTCTATCCAGTGATGTACCAATGAATTTAAAAAGGAAACGAATTGTTGTATACGGTTCGGTCACTTGTTATGGTCCGCAATCAATTACCAGCGCAAAAGAGGTTAAGCGCACTTCGAGAATATTCGGCTCAAAGTTGCAATACTTTCTCAGTTTTAAATATATTGAAATATAACCCAGGCAAAAGAAACAATAAATTTGTTACTTCTTAGTCATTTCTATCCAGTGATGTACCGATGAATTTAAAAAGGAAACGAATTGTTGTATACGGTTCGGTCACTCGTTATGGTCCGCAATCAATTACCAGCGCAAAAGAGGTTAAGCGCACTTTGAGAATATTCGGCCCAAAGTTGCAATACTTTCTCAGTTTTAAATATATTGAAATATAACCCAGGCAAAAGAAACAATAAATTTGTTACTTCTTAGTCATTTCTATCCAGTGATGTACCGATGAATTTAAAAAGGAAACGAATTGTTGTATACGGTTCGGTCACTCGTTATGGTCCGCGAACCAATTACTAGCGCAAGAGTGTTAATACAGTGTTAACACGTTCAAGATAGAGCCGAACGTGTGTTTTATATTAATCAAAATCAAGTATATTTATTAGATACGCGTCCGACAACGGCTAAACGAATATTGCAAGTATCGGTCCACATGGACACTCACACCGCCTCGAACGTGTGAAAAGCCTCAGCGTAACCCCGATTTGAATCCAACACGCAAGTATAACCGTTAATCCGTCGAAAACCTGAAGCGACGCGTGACCTTGACGCGTGACCTTGAAAATTAAAGACCCGAGAGAAAACAAACGGAAAGCGGAAACTTTGGGTCTGCTACGCGACGCTGCAATGTATGTAACACGTATAGTCTGTGCTGCTCTCGTAGACAGAGAGAAAACGGCGATAGTTTCGAGCGATCCGTGATTATGGATCAATGCGTCGTCGTTCCTGCCAGAGGTCGCGCCACGGAAGGTCTTCGTGGCTGACGCGCGCTTACCAAACACGTCGTACGTAATCGTCGACGTTTCTCCAACTCTCGACTCTTGAGTCGAGTTAATCTTTATTCTAACCTCGATCGAGAATAATCTTTCTTTTTTTTTTTTTTTTTTTTTTTTTTGTTTTTTGGAAAAGTTTCCCGCGCTTTTTTGTTTTTTTAAAAAAAAAAAA
>NW_025110085.1:146676-187161 GCF_011392965.1 Frieseomelitta varia
CCCCCCCCCCTCTCCTTATCAAGAGGGGTAATCGTTGGAACCGAGTGAAAACGACTCACCGTGGCGCGGGTTTGAGACCGAGGGCAAGCAGTACGTCGATGCCCGCCATCTTTTGCTCCTGGTTCACTTGATTGCCACTCTTGGCACGTTGTTGGTGTTGATGGTGATTGTGGTTGTGATGATGGTGGTGGTGGTTCTGTTGCTGCCGCCTTTCCGTAGCCGGCTGCTGCTGCTTACTATCGTTCGACATCGGGCTGTTCTTCCCCATCACTTTCTGGTTGGTTAGCATCTTGGCGTGGGTGACCTTGAGCAGGGAACGCTTCGCGTCCTCGACCAGCATCTTGGTTACCGGTTGCACGTTCACCGGCACGCCGATTGTCGGCACAGCGCCGCGACGCAATCTGCTGCGCACGGGAAGACCGAGTACAAGGTGCTCCATATCTTTCTCGTAAGAGTCGTTGGTAAAGTGGAGGGAGCATATACGCGCGGTTTGTATGTTGAACGGTATCTCGCCGTTCGAGAGGGGCACGCGGCCGCACGCGCGCACCCATCGTGAGCGCACTTCCGGTATCTGGGGGAATCGATGGTAGCGGATACTACGGCCTCGCGTTTGACGATGACTGTTACGGCACGTTGCCACGGCGCACTGCGGCATCCTAACCTCTTGCGATACTTGCTACTTCTGCGTCTGTCACCAACTTTGTATGCACACACACTCGAAATGCAATCTCTTCTCGCTCTCTTTCCTTCACACACGTAACCGGTCGAATGACACGCGACGACTGCGATAACGTCACAGCCCTACGACATCCTCGATGACGTTCTATATTATAGTCGTACGATATTCATCCTCGCGGTGTCGCAATTCCCAATCGGGCAACAGCGGTTGCTCATAACGCGAGAACAGTATTCGTATTCTTTGGCTTCGAAGCACGCTTCCTTCTTCTTTCTTCTTTCACTTCTTCGGAACGACGTAGCGATCGAGTTTTGAACTCTTCGACTTCGTTTACTTTGGTTAACAAACGCGTGACTAGACTGCGTTTTTGTCGAGCGTGTCGAGTAACATCGGCGAGAAGACTCGGGGACAGGTTCAAAACAGACGCACGTGGGTACGTGTGAACGACACACCGATTCCCTCTTCTATCTTTCTCTCTCTAGGGGGGAGAAAGAGAGAGAGAGAGAGAGAGCACGCGCGTCAAAAGTTGGAATATAACCGTCAGAGTCCAATGGAAATCGTTTCGATCAGCTTTTGCTGGATCCTCCGTTGTACGCGAAGATGGCACGTGTGCACGTCTGGTTGGAAAGCGACCAGCCTGGCGAACGGGAGATCTTGGAACGCGAACGTATTGCTGCCGCCACCAACGACGACGCGATCTCGACGTGGAACGAGAGCGAGACGGTCACGCGACGGAAGCACTGTTGCGTACTCTGGATGACGGCGGGAGGTCGAAAGGGCATCGGTACCGCCCTGCGTGCGACGCCCTGCGAACTGTTGGTGTGTAGAGAGAGAAGGGGGACTGGAAGTCAAAGAGCGCGCGAGAGAGAGACAGGAAGAGAGAGAGAGAGAGAGAGAGAGAGAGGGGAACAAACAGAGGGGAGATTGGGTAGAGGAAGAAGAGTCTGTACCGAACAGAGTACCACCGAAAAAACGATTTACGCGAGAGCCACCACACTGCTTCTACATACACCCGCGTTCCGTCAGTCGAAATTCAAAACGTCGCCCACCTCGTAACAAATCGACCGTGCACCGGGCCGCGCCGGAAGGAAGGGTACACGGGATCGTAAATCGGAGAGAAAGAGCAACCAACGCGTCGCGCACGTCTTTTTCCGCGAGGACACGTGCGGCGAGGAACCGGGTGCGCGCTGTCGGCGAAAGGTGTCGCCTCCCGTACCTTTCTAACGTTTCGTGACACCACCGGTGGATACCAGGCGCTGCGCGATCCGTGACGTTGATTGGTAGGCGGACCGTCAAAATGGCGACGGATGACGACGACGGACGACGGTGGCTGAACGGTGCCCGACCGATCGTCGACGAACGTGCACGAGAATCGCCGAACTACGGTACCTACGGGGACTCTCGTGGTAGTCACGAGAGAGCACCAAGGGCAGCAACCGCTCTTCTAACCGGCGATGAACGAGAAATAGAAACGTTCGCATCCACCGTTTGGGTAGCCCTTCGACTATCGGCGATGCACTATGAGAAATAAAAATACTGCCAATACAAACACAGTCACACACAGAAATCGTAGACCGAAGAACCGTTTTGCAACGCGTGACAGACAGCGTGCTAACTACTGCACGCGCGCTGCTTCTCCTGTGGACTGGCCGATCGGGTCCGGCCGTGGAACAAGAGACAGCCAGTGGCAGCTGCGTGTGCCTCCTCGTGTCTGCGTGAAACCGGTGAACCAATGATCGTGCTCCCTTGTGCCGTCGCGGCAGGGATGACGTGCACCATGGAGGGGGCAGGGTTGGAAAGGAAGAGGGACCAGGGAGACAGGGAAAAAGAGGGAGGAGGTCACCGCTACCGACCGAGGGTCCTTCAGGGGTTCGCCACCCCTCGAACCATGCGGTCCTCCTTGCCTCTGTTATCCGGTATAACCAACCGCTACCGATATCCCCCCCCTCCGCTCTCTCTCTCTTTCTTTCTTTCTTTCTTTCTTTCTTTCTTTCTTTCTTTCTCTGCTCGCCGCCCTTCTCATGTGCGACTCACCGACCCTTCTCCTTCAGCCACGTTCAGCAACGCTTCCTCGTAACCTGGTCCTCGCAGGGGCGTTGGGTTACGCGCGCGTTTCTTTTTCTCCTCGGATGTGAAGGCTTCGCCTTCGTTCGCCTTTGTCCGCGTGAAAACTGTAGGAAAAGAATGTGGCTGGAGGATGGCCATCATCGACGATGATGGCTATCGTTCGATATCGAGCAACGTCGCGTCGTTCAGCGAGTTTTCGCAGAGAATTATTATGTCATGAATTTCCCTTTGTAGCCATTCGAATCTGGTCTCCTCGTCCATCCCCTTGTTCCGTTCCAATTGTTGAACGTCGACGAGAGAAACCACCATGGAAAATTGCGTAACGTTTTTCGCTCCGTTACGAAAGGATTCCTCGACGACGTAATGGTGGGAACGTAACGTCCTCTAGGAGAGCGAGTTTCTAAAAATAGCTCAAACCCGGAGCTAAGGAGCTGCTCACTCGCGATGGAAACCCTCTTCGATCGTGAAATCGTTCCGTCGAACACGTCAGCGCGTGACCGTGCATTCGCTTCACGGTTCGAAACCATTTTTCGTGGATCAAAAACGTGAATCGCCGACGAAACAGAGTCTCTAATAAAACGATTCGACTGACGTTCGGTCAACGAAACGGTCAGTTTCTTTGGTAAATTTCCTCTAAAGATATTTCGGGTTTAAATAAAGAAGAGGTGCCCGCACGTTGGCGAACAAGACTGGCCACCATCTCGTAGTTCGGGAGCAAGATTCGTATCTGAGTGATCGAAACGCGATCTTTCGAAACATTTCAAGAGACCGAGCGAATAATTTGTTTGCAAGCGTGGAACTTGAGCCGCACGCATTCAGAGAGGCCGATTTACCTTTTTAAATTAACGATCTGGACGACTGTGCTTGTTTCTCGACGTTTCACGCGCCTGTTACTTCGACATTTCGAAATTCCATCTGCATCGCACGAAAAGAGCGCTATTTTCTCTCCTGTTGCCGCTAATCAGGCACTCATGGCATCTTATGTGGCACAAAGGAGAAGGAGAACTTGACCCCGTTCGATCGCAACCGAACCGAAACTGTATTGCACCGCGCGATCAATAAGTTCGGTTAATTGTCTGGACAGAAAGAAAATCAACTAACCCGAGATCGACGTTCAAATCATCCGGATCGATCGTAATTGTTTCGAAGAGGAAAAAAGGAAAAAAAAAAAAAAAGGAAGAAAGAAATGCGGCCGGGGAACAAAGTTATGAGCGGAGCGCGTTGCAGTAACGATTCTGGGGCAGTTTCGGAAGGTGTATTTGTTCAAGAAGATCGTGACGCGGGAGGGTCAGCCTCTTGCTTCGAGAGAAAAGCGAGCAAAAAGGGGAGGAGATCTGGCATTGAGCGAGGTATCACCGGGGATGTTGGCACACGACGTCCCTCGCCTCTGCGACACCTTAAATATTTCCAACGCTTCGTTCCTTTTTCGATATTATTTAGATATTGTTGCGATTAGGTCTCGCGGTCGGTGTCGGTTTAGAGATCGAAAAAATCGACGAGAGAAATGTGACAGTCGTAACGAGAAGAAATACTATTTGTGATATTCTCGTACGACAACGATGTTTGTTAAAAATTTATCCGCTAATTCATGTAAAGAAGAGCATGAAGCTTGATCACGGACGAAAATGTTAACCGCTTGCGCTGGCAACTGACTGCGGACCGTAACGAGTGACCAAACCGTACACAACAATTCGTCGCTTTCTTTCTGAGCTCGTCGGTATGATATCACTGGATAGAAATTACTGACAAGTAATAAATTTATTATTTGCCTGGATTATACACAAATATATATATTGAGATGATGCCGAGAGAATATTGCAATTTTGGGATAAAAAAATTCTCGACGTGCGTGGCACGTCATTCCAGCGCAAGAGGTCAGAGTCAAAAAAAAAAAAAAAAAATGTCAAGTAATCGAAGTTGGCGCTGACGACTTCACGATGTTGCAATAATTTTCCCAGTTGGTCGAGATAAAAGCTAATTTGATCGGCAATCGATTAATGAAACAGCTGAGAGAGGCTTTCGAAGTTGTACGCTAGCGTACTCGGAATCTAGATTTTATGTATATTATCGGTGATAAGGAACTGGTCTAAAGAGGATATTCAAGCACGAGAGAAACAAATTAACAATCTATTTCAGCGGCACACACTCGATTCGCCGCGTCGGCCATTTTGGTTTGATAGTGAAGGCACGCGTACCAGATAAATTCTCTTTCGAGTATTAGTGATTTCCAGTTATATTGCTGTTAGGAGTACCCATAAGTGATGTTCGTTTTCTTCAAATTTAATAAACATTGTCATCTAGTGACAATAATTTAGCCTATATTCTAGTTCTTTCTTCAAATTTAATAAACACTGTCATCTAGTGATAATAATTTAACTTGTTATAACATAACCTATATTCCAGTTCTTTCGTCAAATTTAACAAACATTGTCATCTAGTGACAATAATTTAGCCTATATTCCAGTTCTTTCTTCAAATTTAATAAACACTGTCATCTAGTGATAATAATTTAACTTGTTATAACATAACCTATATTCCAGTTCTTTCGTCAAATTTAATAAACATTGCCGTCTAGTGACAATAATTCAGCCTATATTCCAGTTCTTTCTTCAAATTTAATTAACATTGTCATCTAGTGACAATAATTTTGCTTGTTATAACATAACCTATATTCCAGTTCTTTCGTCAAATATAATAAACCTTATTTCAGTTCTTTCTTCAAATTTAATAAACATTGCCATCTAGTGACAATAATTTAGCTTATTCTAACCTATATTCTAGTTAAATATATCGACATTTAGCGTGCTTACTGTTAAATTATATATCGTAGATTAAAACTGTCTTAACTCTTAAATAAAATTTTAAATAAAAATGTTTAATAAAATAAAATTTTGCACAATATCGAAAAATGACATTACTTATGGGGATACTCCTACTTCTGCGTGGATACGATTTCTTCTTCCTAGTTCGCTGATGCGACTTGCTCTTTCCTGTCGCCGTTAACTTCAACATAGCAGGATTTAATTTGGAATAATTTCGAATTTTCGAATCCATCGACTAATGGATGACCAGGCAGTCGCTCTGACAGAGTCAGAGTTATCTGACGAATCGGTTGTTATCTTTAGCGCGTAGTAAAAATAATCTCCCGTATTGTCATCAACAAGAGGAGGTCTTCGACGAGGTAAACGACGAGTACGGGAGTAGAACGCTCCAGTTCCAAGAGACAAACGTTCTCCTGCAACGCAACAGCTTCCCAGCATCGGTTCTCAACGAGGATCTTTCCCCCTTTTGCGATATCGTATAACCAGCGAGGAGCGACGCTCGAGGTATACATCTCCCCCACGTTTCTCAGCCGCTGTTTCTCTGCGCCAGAGCCGGGGTTGGTCGTTGCTGTCCCCGGCTCAACGATTTTCTCGGAACGCTTCTGCGACGCGGGGAAACCTACGCTACCGTGTCCTCCTCTGTGGTACCAGACGCCTCTAGACAGAAGCGTCTCTTCTCCTCTAGAGAGTTTTTTGTCTCTCTGATGGCCAGTGGTCGACGTTCGGTCTTCCGACCGCGTGGAACCAAAGAGAAAAGAAGAGAAGAGAAGCCATCGAAACGAGGAGAAGCAAGCAAACACACAGGCAGTAGGCACGGAGGAAAGCCCAGACCACGGCGTGGTTCACGTGGCCTCTCAAATAAGGACAGACCGATTTCCGGTGGGCTCGCTCTCCCCTCCGATGCCACCGTGGCAACCTGACCCCACCATCAAACGATCGAGGGTAGCCTTTCTCTCTCTCCCTCGTTGTCCCACCGACTATTCTCTTTCAACGCGAAGAAGAGGAACAGAACAGGAGAGAGAGAAAGAGAGATAGCATGTCGCGCTCTTTTCTCTTCGCGAAGATACGCAGTCGCTCGTCTCTCTCTCTCTCTCTCTCTCTCTCTCTCTCTCTCTCTCTCTCTCTCTCTCTCTCTCTCTCTCTCTCTCTCTTTTTCTCTCGACGTCGCGGCTACTAGAGCACGTTTTCGCTTCTTTCTCCGTTAGTCGGCTAGAACGGAGACGTTCCTCCCTTCTTCGTCCAATATTAGAATCCGTCTTCGTCTTCGTATTCGTCTTCGTTTGCGTGAACGTGGATGTGGACGGTGTCGCCGGTGTTAGGAGGGCAGGCTGTGTGCGGGCGATCCGCACAGCTGGCACAGGAGGGAAATAAGCGGAGGCGAGGAGGCGCGTCTCCAACTCGGGGGCCACCAGACACGACCGCCTGGAGAACGACCAAGAAGGATGCGCAGCTGCGATTGAGGCTCCCTTTACTCCCTTTCTGCCCGTTTCTAACACGGCCAACTTGGTTTACCCAACAGGTCAAAAAATCTTCCTGGCCGCTTCGTCACGGCTCGTCCACCTCTCTACGCGATTTCAACCGCTTTTTCTTTTAATCTGTCCACACCGTTATCTCCTAGAAACGGAAATATATATCCCGCGATAGGTTACGCGCCGCGGGGCCGCTCGACACAATCGGCACGCACGCCGCTGTAACCTTCGACGACGCTTGCTGTTCGCTCTTGGCTTCTCTCTCGCGTTCAGAATGCGTTCTCGATTCGTCGCGATTCGTTTACGTTACGTGTCAACAAACACACACACACATACCGAGCAAATGCGGCTGAGGTACAACCAAATTTTACTTACTCGAGGTCGAGGACGGTGTTCCTCTCTCCTTGACATTCAGTCATGTCACACGTTTCCTATTTAGTCCCTAAGGACCGTTGAATTTAGTTAGTCTACTATCTCGTCGTGTTTCTGACACATTTTGCATTTCAACGTAAATGCAAGAGTATAGAAAATTATCTTTGTGACGCAAATGAATCACATCGTACGTCATTTTTTCGATCGAGTTTCATTCAATTCAAGGGGTAAAAAATATTTCTATCTTTGCTTGGAAAACGTTGGTGTAAATTATCTCAAACTGCGAATTTTGGACAGTTCGATTTTGAATAACAGAAGAAGAAAAAAGAAAAAAGATAGAATATATAAAAAAATATATATATAATAATAATCTCTCTCTCTCTCTATATATATATAGAATACATAGGAAAGATATAGAATATATATATATATATATATAGAATATATAGGAAAGAAAAAATAGAATCTTTAAATTTTGGCAAACGTTTTGATTTTAAATAACAGAAAAAAAAAAAAAAGAAAAGTAAAAGAAGATAGAATATACAAAAAAGAAATATATATATATATATATATATATATATATATAGTAAAGAAAAAATAGAATCGTTGAATTTTGGCGAACATTTCGATTTTAAATAACAGAAAAAAAGAAAAAGAAAAGAAAAAGAAGATAGAATATACAAAAAAGAAATATATATATATATATATATAGTAAAGAAAAAATAGAATCGTTGAATTTTGGCGAACGTTTCGATTTTAAATAACAAGAGAAAAAAAAAGAAGAAAGAGACAGAATATATGGAATAAATATATCGAAAAGAAAATATAAATTCGCTGAATTTTGGCGAACGTTCCCCCATTAAAATTCCATTTCCCTTAAAAACGATCGAGAGCAAGAAAATTGTCAGAGTTTTCTCGTGCGCGTTGGTTGTTGTAGAGGCGACGATAATTGCACGGTGTTGTACACGGTGTCGCCAGAAACCGTAAACCGGGGACTCGATGTTGTGCCCGGTGCCAACGTATCTTCGAGCATGAGTCTCTGTTCGCACGAAGGCCGGAGCATGCGTACTCTGACGCATTGGCCGAGTACGCAGAGGATCGAAAAAAAATTTCCTACGGCCGAGGGCGGCTGCGAGAGATGGTACCCGGTGACCAGCAGCAGCTTGCTTACTATCCTCCCCCCCCTCCCCCCCCCCCCCCTCTTGACAGCGTGTATCTTTTATTTGCACAAGTATGCGCTATACTTAGTCAGCCAATGCCAAGTCCAACGTAATCGCCGTTGTAAAACTAATAAATTCCATCCATTTAGATATTTATTACCGTGAAATTAGTTTCGATGATTGATGAAGTTTGGTAAGCGATAGTTTGGAACGACTTGATCGATCGATCGATCGATCGATCGATCGATCGGCGAAGCATGCGGGCGAGGAAACACGCGCGCCAGCGAAGTCGATGACGGTGACTCATTGGACGCAAGAAAATGTATCTGCGTTGCCATAGAAAAACGCGTGACGTCACGATCATGGCAGGGTCGTCGTGCTAGGGGCTTATCGCCGATAAAGAGGCTCGACCGCGAGAGGAAGAACTCGTGTGTCTTTTCAATGGAGCTGAACGAAACTTACAAATTGTCACGTATATACGTACGTACGTACGTACCTGTACCTGTACCTGTACCTGTACCTGTGGTATCGATGATATACACGAGACAAATGGATGAAAAGGTGAGGTTACCGAGAGACGCGCGCAGCAGCAGCGAGGTAAAGAATCGGTCGGTTCTCCAACGAGCGTAGGAAGCAGCGGGGGAGGAAGAAGAAAGCTATTATTTAGCGAGAAACGACGGGAAGAGGAGGCTTCGATGGGCTCACCTGGCCTCCTCAAGATTTCCCATCCATCGTTTTCCACGTTGCCTCTCGTTTTCCAACCACTCCGGCCGCTTATTATGCCGGGCCTTAAGAGATGGACGCGGCATGGTATCTTTGGTACACGGCGCCGTTCTAGGTGGTTCACCCCTCTCTCTTAAGGGGCAACCACCCCTCACACACTCGCGTTGAGGTTCTTCCTATCTTCGTCTCGCTTTCACTCGCTGGCTTGGCTGGCTGCGAGACTCGAACGAAAGGGGACAAGAGAAGAGAAGGGAGACACCCTTCATCCTTGAGGCGGGGTCCCGGCCACCCCGCTGCTAGGTTCGCTAGGATCAATACCCGCCATCCGAACCCAAGTCCACCGAAGCCACCCTCTCTCGCTCTCTCGCTCTCTCTCTCTCTCACTCTGCCTGCTCTGGCTGTGCCTGTGCCTCTGCCTCTGTGCTTCTTGCCTGCCAAAACCTGCCAACTTCTCCTCGTCTGTCCAAGTCTCCGGAGAATTCGAGTGGCTTCCCAGCGGAGAACCCATCGCCGCCGCGTCGAGAAGACACTGCTTTCGAATCACTGCACGACCTCCTCCTCCTCGTCCACCGCCCACTCCTCCTCCTCCTCCTCCTCCTCCTCATTCTGTAGCCACACGCGCGATTCCGCTGCGATTGTTCGCCAAAGTGCCATGGACACCATTCCATGGATCAATATGTGATCGATCATCGCGCGTGGCGACCACTGTCTCTCTCTCTCTCTCTCTCTCTGATGACGCGTGTAGTAAGATTAAACCGAGAGAGAGAGAGAGAGAGAGAGAGAGAGGGAAAATTTTCTACAGATGTCTGCGAGAACCGTGCGGACGTCGACGCAGTCGCTTTAGACACCGCGTGACGAATCGTTGAAATCTTCCGAATTTACCGAGGCACAAGGACTAACGTTTTCACTCCGGAGGACTGCCGTTTTCACTCGGTTCGAATCGACGTTAACTACTGTGCAATTTTGCCGACTATAAACTATAATAACATTTGTTACAATTGTTAATCTTCCTTTCGACTTTATTGAATCGGTTAGATCAATGTAATCCTCGATTAACCTCTATTGCGCTGGAATGACGGGAATTTCTTGTCCCAAAAATTGCAATACCCTCTCAGTTTTAAGTATATTTGAGTTAAACAAAATAGGCAAAACAAACAATAAGTTTGTCAATAATTTCTATTTAGTGACATTGTACCGAAAAGAAAGCGACGAATTCTTTGTATACGGTTTTGGTCACTCGTTATGGTCCGCAAACCAGCGCAAGGAATTAACTTCTTTGGAATGACGTGCCGCGCACGTCGAGAATTTTTTATTTTAAAATTGTAATATTTTCACAGTTTTAAGTATATGTAAGTATAACTCAGGCAAAATAAATAATAAATTTATCACTTCTCGGTAATTTCTATTCTAAGTTATGATGTCGTGGCGACGAGTTCGAAAAGAAAGCGACGAATTCTTTGTATACGGTTTTGGTCATTCGTTATGGTCCGCAAACCAACGCAAAGAATTATCTTCTTTGCGCTGGAATGACGTGCCGCGCACATCGAGAATTTTTTGTTCCAAAATTGTAATATTTTCCACAGTTTTAAGTATGTTTAAGTATAATCCGGGCAAAACAAATAATAAATTTATCACTTCTCGGTAATTTCTATTCTAAGTTATGATGTCGTGGCGACAAGTTCGAAACGAAAGCGACGAATTCTTTGTATACGGTTTTGGTCATTCGTTATGGTCCGCAAACCAGCGCAAAGAATTATCTTCTTTGCGCTGGAATGACGTGCCGCGCACGTCGAGAATTTTTTGTTCCAAAATTGTAATATTTTCCACAGTTTTAAGTATGTTTAAGTATAATCCGGGCAAAACAAATAATAAATTTATCACTTCTCGGTAATTTCTATTCTAAGTTATGATATCGTAGTGACGAGTTCGAAAAGAAAGCGACGAATTCTTTGTATACGGTTTTGGTCACTCGTTATGGTCCGCAAACCAGCGCAAGGAATTAACTTCTTTGGAATGACGTGCCGCGCACGTCGAGAATTTTTTATTTTAAAATTGTAATATTTCCACAGTTTTAAGTATGTCTAAGTATAATCCGGGCAAAACAAATAATAAATTTATCACTTCTCGGTAATTTCTATTCTAAGTTATGATGTCGTGGCGACGAGTTCGGAACGAAAGCGACGAATTCTTTGTATACGGTTTTGGTCACTCGTTATGGTCCGCAAACCAGCGCCAAGAATTATCTTCCTTTTATTTTAAAATTTTTTATTTTAAAATTGTAATATTTTCCACAGTTTTAAGTATATCTAAGTATAACCCGGGCAAAACAAATAATAAATTTATCACTTCCTGGTAATTTCTATTCTAAGTTATGATATCGTAGCGACGAGTTCGAAAAGAAAGCGACGAATTCTTTGTATACGATTTTTGGTCACTCGTTATGGTCCGCAATCAGTCAGCGCAAGTGGTTTATGGTTGAATCCTCCCCCTCGTATTCCTAGCTGTTACTGGTGCAATTGGTCGGATCTCGATGATATGTACGGTCTGTAGAATTTGAAAATGTTCATCGAAAATTTTCTTCTCGCCCTCTCCCCCCTCCCCCCGCTTCTTCTCCTCAGCGTGAGCGTGTCGTTTCGATCCGAAGGAAACACTTTGTACTAAAATGAAAACCCGAGCAGATGCATTGTCGTGTGGTCGTGTGGCTGGTAACGCATAAAGTACGATCGGTACTGTATCGAAGTTATGTTTAATTCATCTCTCCTTTTGTCCCCGTTACACCGGGCATACACAGTCGACGGAGAGTCGCTTTCGAAATTGGAGAACCGTGTACCAAATTGTACGTACCGCGTTGCATTACCTGACAGCTCGCAAAATTTCGCGGAATTTTTCTTTGTTTGTTTTATGTCGCCGCTTACCCGGAAGAATCCCGGTAATTGAATAGTTACTGAACGTATTTTCTGAAGAATTTCGTGCGTTTTGTGGAAAGTTCTCGCGTTTAATCAGTACGAACGTATCGCCGGTACGGGCGCCAAAATGTAGCGCATCGCATTTTGGAACGTTTTAATCTTCGCGTCTGACTGTTTAAAGGAGGGTACCAAAACTGGGATCAAACCAGATCTAGTTTGATATATTCGAGTTTGACTGGTACAGCGGAACACGCAGAAACGTGCCTGTTGCTTCGGGCAAGTCAAGCCGACCAGCTGAAAAATCGTCGAACTTCACGTTGTCTATAAATTGAAATAATTGCAACTAAAAAACAATTAAGTGAAACAGTCTTACAGTTAAAGTGAAACAACTTTATACCGACATAACTGAAACGAAATGCATCTTCCGATGCTGGTTTTATTCGAGTACTACTCTAGTTTCGACGTCCAATCGTCGGATCGAAAGAAAGGCACAGAAACACGATTAATTCCGCCAATTGTAAGAGCTTGAAAAACAAAAATACCAGCTTCAGTTGTACGTTCGTTTCGACGTTGCATCGAAATCGCTCATTCAAACGTCTCTTTACGAATAAATATCGCTAAAAATCGGTAAAATGACGAAAATTGGACTTTGACCGACACATCGGCGTACGTGGCGCGAACGCGGTACCACTCGCGTGAAGAAACTCGCGTCTTTTTTTCCACTCAGTCACGAGGCGAAAGGGTTGGAAGAGAAGATCCATCGATCCGCAGGATGGAACCCATATCGCGTCTCGCCGCGCGTTGGGAACCTGCTCTTTCTTCCTCTCGTTATTGCTACAAACGTGATAGCGCAAGAGGGGTCAGAACCCGTTTGGAGGGCGGAATTGCGAGGGGGATTTCCAGGAGGGAGATGACCGTGGTGGCGAAACACACACAAACATACACACATGCAGAGAGTGAGGGGTTGTTGGAAGGCACGCCCGGAGGGTGGTATTGCACGATGGTAACGGATGGTAACCGACCGGGCTTGGATCACCGGATGACGTCACTGCTGCGTTACCAGGATACCAAAGATCAAAGACCAATGAAAACGTCACCTTCACCTAACTCTAGGAGCCACGTATCTCCGGCTGAAGTCGAAGTCGACCTAATAATAGACTCTTTTTTTTTTTTCTTTCTTTCTTTCTTTCTTTCTTTCTTTCTTTCCCTCCTCATTCCTCCGCGACGCTGACTGTTGTGCTTATGATAACGATGCCTCTGTCTTCGTTCTCGATGGCTATCTTCGTAGCAACGAGGACGGCAGACAGGAGAGCGAACACACTGAGAAAACAATCGCACGTCATCGCCAGGGTATCGTAGATATTACGTAGCACACCACGGCCGCTGATATTTTATTTATACCTGTTGGGCCCAGATACCGGGCAGAGTTGAAGGATTCCTTTCGTTCAATCCAACGCGGAGACGCGTTGTTCTCCAACGAATAATCTATGATAATTATATTTCAACCGTGCGTTGTTACGTCTCGCCTCATTTCTCCGGCGATTTTCACTTTTCGTCGCGGCCGCGCATGTGGATTGATTTAGAGGTGAATTCACGCCCTGTGAGAAAGCTACCTTCATTCGCAGAAATAGTTATTTCTCGAAATTTTGAAACGTGTCATTTTCTTTATTCAGCAAAATTAAAATTAAACTTCTTTGTCACAACTTAACCCATTGTGCTGGAATGAGGTCGTCGAGAATTTTTTGATTTAAAATTGCAATATTTTCCCAGTTTCAAGTATATCTAAGTACAACCGAAGTGAAACAGGTAATAAATTTATTACTCCTTAGTAATTTCTGTCCTAAGTTACGACGTCATAACGATCAGTTCGAAAAGAAAGCGACGAATTACTGTATACAGTTTGGTCACTCGTTATGGTCCGCAAACGTGTTATTTTCTTTATTCACCAAAATCAAAATTAAACTTCTTTGTCACAATTTAACCTATTGCGCTGGAATGACGTGACACGCACATCGAGAATCTTTTGTTCCAAAATTGTAATATTTCCACAGTTTCAAGTATACTTAAGTACAACCGAAGTGAAACAGGTAATAAATTTATTACTCCTTAGTAATTTCTGTCCTAAGTTACGATGTCATAACGACCAGTTCGAAAAGAAAGCGACGAATTACTGTATACAGTTTGGTCGCTCGTTATGGTCCGCAAACGTGTTATTTTCTTTATTCACCAAAATTAAAATTAAACTTCTTTGTCACAACTTAACCTCTTGTGCTGGAATGGCGTGCCACGCAGAATTTTTTCTGCCAAAATTCTGCAATATTCTCTCAGTTTATTCAAGTATACTTAAATATTTTATTCCTTAAGTAAAACAAAATTAGGCAAAACAAATTAATATAAAAATCGATTTATTAATAAAATAAAAATAAAAATACAAATTTATTAATAAAATGATAATAAATTTACTATTACTTCTCGATAATTTCTATCCAGTGATATTATACCGGCGAGTTCAAAGAAAAAGCGACGAATTATTGTGCACGGTTTGGTCATTCGTTACGGTCCTCAATCAGTTGCCAGCGCAAATGGTTTAAAATTGAAAATTAAAAGTTCGTCCCTGAAGAGGTAAATCTTCGACCTTGTAACAGCTGGCGTTTCTCTCCAGAAGTGTCCCTCGAGAGAATTCTCTTTCTCTCTCTTATGGCAGCTATGGTTCACTCAAGAAAAGTGATTTATATCTTCGGAAACCAGAGGATTTACTTAACGCTACCTTTCGCCATTTTTTTACTCTCTACTGATTTTCGTGGTATACGAAAATTACCTCTTCTTCTTTTTTTTTTTTTTTTTCTTTGACGCAAGAAAACGACAGAAGCTACTTTATAATTCGTTGGAACGTCTAATTGATCGGTCGTTTCCAAAACATTCTAACTACGCAGATGGTCTCGGCGTGGACGAAGAGAAGAAAAACGTAGTTAATAGATCCTAAATGATTCCCTTTGTTCGCGAGCAAACAACGTCCCGAAAGTTCTAATCTCTCTACCAAATAATCTCTTTCCGTAAGTCTTGCTCCTTCCGCGATCCTTTCTACCACGAAATTCAAGTCGGTCGAACACAGAACAGACAGGATTTTGCAGCCTACGCGCTTCTTCGACCTTTCAACACGTGCACAGGTCAGAAACGGACCCGAAGACCCTGGCCGAGGTAGTTACCGTTCAAGGTTTCCCTCAAGGTTCCTCCTGTGCGGTATAAAAGAGAAATTCTTCCAACAATTAGGATTTCTTCCTTTCTCAGCTTTGAATAGTGTTACAAAGTTCTCCAGGCTTTGCAACAAAAGCAGCAAAAGAAGAATAGCATTACAAAGTTCGCCAAGTTTTGCAACAAAAGCAGCAAACGAAGAGAAATTGCACTCCATATTTTATTACATTCGAAATATTATCCTAAGTACCTTTGAAGGCACCCGGGTTCCGAAATTTTCCCTTCGTCTTATCCCTTCGAGACAAAGCGCTTTTACGAGCTCAGGTAGCGAAATTGCCAATAGCACACGGTAATTAGAGGGAATTTTCGTATTTTAATATTCCTGAAAATTCCGTCGCAAGGAAGAAAGAAAAAAAAGCTATACGTGTGAAAGAGGGCGATCTTAATGGCGAATAGGTTCCGTTCGTAGGTACGAGACAAACAAAGAGACTCTAATACGGGTAAGTGTAGATTGCTTTCCGCCATCGAGCCCCGGTACCAACAGTACGCACGCCCAGGGAATCTCGAAGGGCTGACAAACCGTGAACCACACGTAGCTGTACGCCTACGAGGAAACGTGAAGAAAAAGAAAAAAAAATTTGTCTCCCATCTGCTAGAATTAGTTTTAATGAAAATGGCGTTTGTCTTCTTATACGTATATATTACATTTATATTTTTATACGTTATAATATATTGTATTTATATTTTTATACGTTATAATATATTGTATTTATATTTTTATACGTTATAATATATTATATTTATATTTTTATACGTTATAATAAATTACATTTATATTCTTATACGTTATAACATATTATATTTGTTTTTATACATTATAATATATTATATTTATATTTTTACACATTCTAATTTATTATATTTATATTTTTATACATTCTAATATATTATATTTATATTTTTATACATTATAATATATTATATTTATATTTTTATACGTTATAACATATTATATTTGTTTTTATACATTATAACATATTATATTTATATTTTTACACATTCTAATTTATTATATTTGTATTTTTGTACGTTATAATATATTATATTTATATTTTTACACATTCTAATTTATTATATTTATATTTTTGTTCTAATATATTATATTTATATTTTTAGACATTCTAATATATTATATTTATATTTTTATACGTTATAATATATTGTATTTATATTTTTATACGTTATAATATATTATATTTATATTTTTCTACATTATAATATATTATATTTATATTTTTATACGTTATAGTATATTATAATTATATTTTTCTACATTATAATATATTATAATTATATTTTTCTACATTACAATATATTATATATTATATTTTATACGTCATTGGCTATGTAAGGAACGAAAAAAAAAAAATTGTTTCCCATCATCCGCATAGAATTTGGCCCAAAATTGCAATGTTTTCTCAGTTTTAAATATATTGAGACATAACCCACAGGCAAAACAAATAATAAATTTATTACTTCTTGATAACCGATGAATTCGAAAAGAAGACGAACGGTTTGGTCACTCGTTATGGTCCGCGAACCAGTTACTAGCGCGAGAGGTTGTCTTTTTTATTTCTGCATATACCATCCACGAATTGGCAATTTTATAAGGACAGTTTGTAAAGACGATGTATATACGATAATCTAGAAAATTTTACCGATGTTGCAAAAACGATCGTTACAAATATTCGTACAGAAAGAATCTTACGCATCAAAATGGTTGATCTAGGAAAGAAGGGAGAAGAGAGAAGAACAGAATAGCCAACGTTTCCGAAATGGAAAAATGGCGACAACTTCCGATTCTCCGAAAATTCGCTCTTGCCAACCTAACGGGACACGTCTCAGTTAGGCCATCCGTGAAGAAACAATGAGCGCGCAACAGCAGAGAGAGAGAGAGAGAGAGACAGAGAAGAGAGAGCCGCTGGCATAAAGGGGCGAGGGTTCTTGCCTCCAGAAAACCGCATGTTCCAAGTTGGTACGAGCGAGGCAGTCGCGGCCCACGGTCACCAAAAATACCCACGAAGGATACGCAATACCCGTGAGGAGCGTGCAGCGACCAGCGACGCGGGATCACAGAGAGCCGTACGCGTGCGTATGGCGTTGAGAGAGGAACGCGCGTGCACGCGGCACGCACACCGATAAGAAAGTGCGTGAGCACGTACACGTACGTACGTACGTACGTAGGATCGTAGATGATCGGAACGAGCGAGCGAGCAAGCGAATAAACGAACGGAGTGCGTGCATGTCGACGCAGTGTGGCAAGGATCGTCAGCCGACATCTGGCCGTGCGGCGGTCCTTCGCCCGAGGGACCGAGGGACCGAGGGACCGAGGGACAAAGAAGACCTTCCCCTTTTCTTAGGGGGGCCTTGGGCTGGATTATATCCAGCGGTCTCTCGCTCGCACGCACATCGGGGCGTCTATCCGGTACCGGAGAGTAGAGAGAGGCTCGGAGAGAGTGGTGGCTCGGCGGTACGTCGGTCTGCAGGCACACGTAACGACCCCACCGGTACCGTTTCTATGGTACCGTTCGCAGGGATTAACGCCCCTCCCGCTCGTAGACCGCTCCACTTTCATCCGGGCTGCAGGGTGAGACCAGCCTTGGCCTGAGGACCAGACGTACATACGAGGTACGTTCTTTCTAACCGATGGACAAGTACTTAAACGGTCACTCTCCGGTAATTAATGCAACACGATCCTCCTCTGCCTTACGCCAGACGTCGACGCCTCTCTTCTTCTTCTTCTTTTTTTTTTTTTTTTTTTTTTTTTTCTTCAAATCTAAACTCCATTGTGATGATTCTGTCCTGTCTGGGGAACCAAGTGGGCCACCAAGCTTCAAGGTCGAGCCCCCGACACTCGCCACTCAAATTGATTTCGGCGACGAATATGTTATGGACGTGCGGCGCGAACTGACGCTCGGGAGAGACCACGAGAATAGCCCGGGCAGTTTTTCTGTCCTTCGAACGGGCATGAGTTTGTTTCGAAGGTCTGCTGATCCGGGGCGAACGTTTCGGTCACCTTGGCCCAAATGTATAACGGCGAATAATTTTTAAAAACCATTAATTTGGAAGGTGCTTTTCTTTCTTCCTTTCCTTTTTCTTTTTTTTTAATAAAAATTTTTTCGCTAATGTTTGTCGCTTCGTTAAGAGTTGAAGACCAAAGAGACGATATATTGGTATCGGAAAATCGTTCTTCTCTAGAATTTTATCTCAGAGAGGGATACGGAACGTACAATGTAAGCAAAAGTTGCAAATTTCGCAACATGCTTGCAATTTCAGTTTTTCCTTAAAAAAAAAAAAAAAAAAAAAGTTTAATTATATCAGCTTCTGCAACCCCTTGAGCTGAACTTTGTGCCGAGTATACTTGTCGTGTAGAAAAAAAATTCGCTTCTGCTATTTACTGTGAAATTTAGGTAAAAAAATTATATATCTATTTGTAACGCTAGCACATTTTAGAATATTCCGAGGCAAGAAAACCAAAAGATAGAATAAAACAAATAAAATTGAAAATTTTTCAAAGAAAATTTATCACTTTGTTATAATTTAATTCAATCCTACAGCAAGTTCATTTACTGTTCATTTTCGTCGTCGTTTAGAAATAACTAGTGCACATTTTCAAAGTAAAACTTTACTGTATCACATTTTAGTTTATTTTATTTTGCTTTGCTTCGTTTTATTTTATTTTATGTCGTTCTATTGTGTGTTTTATTTTGTAAGAAAAATGTATGGTGAATGAGATGGAGAAGAAATTGCAATCCTTTGGGAAATCAATAAAGATCTATGTATCTATTTTCAAAGTAAAACAAAATGCTTCACCACTTGGCGCTGGCAACTGATTGCGAACCATAACGAGTGACCAAAACCGTATACAGTAATTCGTCGCTTTCCTCCTTGAACACGATCGTCACTGGATAGAAATTATTGAGAAGTAATAAATTTATTCATTTGTTTCATTTAAATATATTTGAAACTGAGAAAATACTGCAATTTTGGGACAAAATAATTTTCGTGCGCGGCATGTTATTCCAAATTAGATACTTAACTTAACATTTAAATATTTGAACGTACTCGAACATACCTTTCTCCATAACATACATAAATAACATATAATATTTATATATAACATATATATATATAAATAATATATTATATATGTTATATATAACATATATATATATATAACATACATACCTATCTATCGTTAGAGGAGATTGTAAATTGATCTACTACCCTTAGCAGAGCAACAGTGGTAAATAGAAGTATTAACGCGAAAGGTTGTCATCACTGGTGTTACGACCTTCGTATTAGTGTCATTTAACCTTTATGTAACGTAGCCAAATCAACATCTACACCGGATCGCGTAATTCAATAAATTTCACGTTTATCTTAAAAATCTGTTTGCTTACCGTTAGTACGAGTTAACGTTCGTTAATGTACATAATGTACGGTTGGCATGTCGTGATTTTTCTCTCTCTTTTTTTTTTTTTCTTCATGTTTTGCTCAATCTCTGAATACGAAAATTCAGTCCATCATTCCGCCCTCGACTGAAATTCCGGACGCATTTCCAAACGATAAAGATGAAAATTAAACGAGATACGTCGAATATTTACGACAAATACGATTACAAATTTCCAGGCATATTTATTTGCCGAGCCACTATATATCCACGGCCGTGTGTACACACCGAGAGTTTGCCTTTCCGTTACCAAGACAATATACAGACCTTTTTTTCTGTTTTCTATTTCTCAACGTTTTACGACTCGATAGGTTAGCCGTGAATCATTTCGTAAATGTGTCACCAACGTTACCAATTAAATAAAAAAAAAAAAAAAATGAAAGGAAGATGTCTGATAAGCGAAATACGAAGAGGTGGTTCATGCCCGGCCCGCGAGATTTCCGAGTAACCAATCAATTCGAGGAAGTACAATTCCGAGCGTAAAGGGTTAACGACCAAACTCGATCGTCGCTCTTTTCGCGTGTTTCCTGTTGCAAACTCGACCGCCGATCGGCTTTGTCTCGCCGATAAGACACGGTGCACGCTCGCCAGAAGAGAGAAAAAAAAAATAAATAAATAAATAAATAAAATAAAACGAGAAACACGAGGAGAAAGAAAAACAAAATAAAGAGAGAAACATGAAAATAAAAAATCGAATTAAGAAATTCCAAAAGAGAATTGCACCTGTTCCACTGTAAGGTAAACGAGGAGAAGAAGACAACAGGCAGAAATAGTCATCCTGTTATCGACACACACTACCGTGTTGCTTATCGTACCACGGTCAATATTTCATTACTCGCTTCTTTTTCTTTTTTTTTTTTTCTTTTTTTTTGGTTCCCTTCTCTCTCTCTCTCTCTCTCTCTCCCACGTCTCCGATTCCACATCGTTAACTCGCGTTTGCGCGCTCACCGGTGCTCCTCTTATCCCGACTTTATCGGCCGATAACGCCAATCTTGGATTGTATCGGCGATTACGGCGAAAAAGGGAAGTAGAGCGACGCTGCTGGAAGCCGCTCTTCACGCCGATCGAATTCGCTCGGCGAGGAACGAGAGCGGCCGGAGAACGTGCATGGTAACGACCGCAACCTCGTTGCAAAGACGATGTCGATTCTTCATCGCGCGGCTCGTTTCCTTTCGAAATGCACTTGCGCGTCGAACTAAACGATTTTCTAATTGGAATATCAATCAGCGACGGGTGATATCGAATGACGACGTCCGATGGATGGATTTGATAAACGCTAAACGGTAATGACGTTCGAGCAACGAGAACGATTCGTTTCGAAACAGGGAAACGAGTCTCCGGTTTCTGATAATAATCGTTTGGAGAACGTGTTATCGTTTTGTTTGTAAAACGAAGATTTCGTCTTCGTCTCAAAAAGTGTAGACCGATAATTATAAAAATTATATATATATATATATATATTTTTCTATCGATTAATAAATTCGAAACTATTAAAATTTAAACAATTTTTGAAGCAATCTTATTCGACTGGGAACGCTGAATTTCGTTTATTTCATCGTGGATCATATTTTGTTTCAGGCGAGACAACACATTTTATTTAAAACTGTTAAATCATTTCTTCAACTATTTGAATTGCCTCGGATCAAATTAAAATAGTATATAAAATATAGAATAACATGCAACTCTACTCACCACTTGATGCTCTTTTTAATGATGTTGCTAACAATCCTCTGAGATTTTCTAGTGGGTAAAGCAAGAACGTCGTTGCTTCTCTTTTTTCTGGTCCTCTTCTCTCTTACATTCTTCTTCTCTTGTTGAGGAGTTTCTTCCTCGTTTGCTGCCAATTCTTTAGTTTTAGCAGAATTATGAACCCATTCTGCCACATGATCCTGAACTTTTTGATCAGTCGATAATGTAGACTCTGCCTCGAGTTCTTCTTCATTAATAAGTTCGCTAACAGTTGTAGGAGGCCCTACTATTCCAACCTCCATGTGTTCAACAATCTCTACGGACTGTTTGGTTTCAGAATTCCTTCTGGATGATACAGATTCGTTTATTACAAGAACATCTGTATCGTCGTTCACAGTTTCTATCCCGTCATCTTTCTCTGACTCTTTGTCTATTTTTTCTTTAGTCTCTTCATTGCCACTTTTAGTCTCTTCGTTTAAATTTTTAGATTCCGTAGCAATCTGCTGCACCTCCGTCGAACTTAAATTTTCATGCACTACCTTTAATATTTCATTCAGTGTTTCCTCCTCTTCCGAAATTGTATTTTTAATTTCATTAATTTTTACAGTCGAATTTTCTAATTGTTTAGGGCTCTTCTCACTATCCACTTCCTTCAATCTTGCATTCATTGTTACATCTTCTTCTGTATGTTTTTCATTTTCAGGCGCAGCATCCTCAATTTTATTCGAGCTTTCTGAATCCAAATTTGGTTCTTGATTTTTCACTTCAACAACAGCAACTACCTTCAAATCATTCTTGTGAGAATCGTTTGCCTCGGATTTGTTTTTGTCAGAAATATCCGACGTCTCGCTATCTTCTTCTTTCTTTGTGGATGTCGTGGCATCGTTTAACACTTCTTTCTTATCTACAACTTTTATTAAATCCGTATCTTCTACTTTACTCTCTGCCATTTTTTTTATATTAATTTATTTTAGAGATTCATTTGCAACATTTAAACATGCGTAAATATTTGGATAATGACGAATTTTTAAGGTATCTCAAATTCACTGTTATCATGTTACCATATGAGCATATACCGACAATTGGACTATAAACTTTCCTTTTCGAGCCGTATATTATCCATTTGCGTGTTTCAATTACGTTCTGTAAAAAAAATATACATTAACATTACAAACAACTTAATTAAATAGATAACAAATAATTTACATTTTATATTTTATGAATATTCTTTACATAACAGCTTTTATCGACTGAATGTCGGTAAGAGCGGTTACGGAAATACAGATTTACTTGAAAATTTGAGGTTAGAATGGTGTAGCATTCGAGAAAACATTGTAACATCCGAGATATCAATGTATTTAGAATATCGATACTCTATAATTATTTGCAGACTTAGATCTTTGATCATGGTTTATGAATGATGTAAAAGTTTTGAGTATTGAGTTACTCAACGACATTGAACCTTGTAATAATTAACTAATAATTTTCTGCGTAAATGATGTCCCAATATTTGTATCACCATTTCTTCTTGCAGAAACGAAATTCTCCGACAACTTTATGAACAACAGAATTGTAAATTACATCAAAACGTAACTCTAGTTTATTTTTATGCCATCTTTGTCTCATCGCGAAAGGTTATAATAGTTGTATTTAAAATATTATAAATTACCTTCTGTCATATGATTTTCACTTTGTATATCAACGAACGCA
This sequence comes from Frieseomelitta varia, assembly GCF_011392965.1. Lineage (NCBI taxonomy): Eukaryota > Metazoa > Arthropoda > Insecta > Hymenoptera > Apidae > Frieseomelitta > Frieseomelitta varia. The sequence goes on from NW_025110085.1 coordinate 169,976, forward strand.
CTTTATATTCACAACATTAAATACACTGTGAGAATAAATTGTGACATTTGTTTGACTCGAGTTATTTAATGACACTATCGGAGTATAACATTATTGGCCGACACGTTCATAACCTCACTTATTTTCGCCTCCCTAACAATATGATTGCGACAGTGGGCCGAAAATGCACAGGAATGAAAGAAACGGTGACAAATGACAATCTTGGTTGTAATCTCGAATATCAGAATAGGGGGGAGCAAATAGAAAAGGCACAAAAAATACTGCACACTGAAAAAAAGTATGAAGTCACAGGGACGTGTCAAGCCTGTTGTATCTATGTTTTTCTTTTCTCGTCTTTCTCCCTCTCTCTCTTTCTCTCTCTTTCTCTGTTCTTCTATTGTAAAAAAAAGTACTCTTATTTTTACATTATGGCTGACGGTCACGGAAACAATCCGATCAAGACAATATGCCAATGTGCTTAAAAGAAGTTTCCACAGTACCGGAGTAAAACGAGAACACGACCCCGTGGTACGTAAGGCTAGTGACCTCTACCTCTTTGAAGTATGCGTTTATATGTGTATGCATGTATTTCTGTGCGTCACACATTATAGTAAACCGACGGTGCTTACTCTGATTTACCTGCTATTACACGCGTGTCGAACGTTCGCAATTTAAATAGCCGTACGATCGTGCTCTTTGTTCGGGGGAACGTCGCGAAACAACTTGAATCAATCATTGTACATACTAGTGTATTTGCGTCGCATTATGTGGCATTTCGTGCTGAGTGCATCTTCGCGGATTTTTTTGTTCCGACCAATCAAACGCGTTTGCACGTTTCTTTGACAGCAACGCCTTTCGCGAAGGGTGGACGTGATATTAATTGTCACGGTACTCGGCTCGAGTTAATGACACAATTTTTCTATTGGAAAACACTGGAAACGATTCACACGGTAGAAAAATTCTACGTTCTCGCGTAGCACACTATACTCGGACTATTTTTCGTTTGTGGCCAAGCCGCGCGCGCGTGTTCCCAACAAAATGGCCGCCTTACAATATAGCACATATTCTCGTTATTCGCATTTTTTCGTGCATTATACTTTTTCATTTGTGCTTGGCCATCGTTGTTATTCGCAAATATATATTACGGTGGACGTATCGCAACGTACTCGTAAAAATTTACCACTTAATTTGTATCGGTTAACTGAAAATAATTTAAGAGACTCAATAATCAATCTCTCGGTAACACGTGTGATAGTGGCGCCAACTTTGAATTTCACGAGGTAAAACGTATGTAATTTGCAAAATTTACAAATATTCATTTATTCAAGGGGCTGCTACTTTGAAAATAAAAAGGTATTTTTAGTTTCATTTTTATTTCTATTCGTTAACATAATTTGCGCTCTTTGTTATTGTCTAACTATAAAAAAATACATTGAAGATATGTATATTTTAATAAATTAATAATGTTCAATATATAATACGTTGCAAATTCTTATTGGTGTTGCGTCTGTTCGAACTTGACAAACCTTCAATAGTTTTAATTGTTCTTCGTCTGTTCTAACATTTAATGTCTTAATAATTAATAGATAATTCACAAATTCATACGTTTGTTAAAGTATTAAATTGAAACTTGCGACACAGTCAATTTCTACGCTTTACAAACAAGTTGAGAAACGTTGTAATTTCAATACCGTATAATTGAAAATGCATGAATAATAAAATGTATGTGAAATAAATTTTATTTTTCAGTAACAAATTATATTGTGTCATCTTCATGTTATTGATAAATACAGCAAATATGTATACGTTTTCAAGTTGAATTAATTAATAAAAAGGATTATATGGATATCTTTTGAAGAAACGTAAAAAAGATATTGCATTGGTCTCGTATATTTACAGATTATTTATGATTTATAATCAATAATGTCGTACAATATATATATTTATATATATATCAACAAAATAATGTTTTAGTCATTCTTACAAAGCTAATAAAATCTAAAGGCTAAACAGTCAGGGTTGATCTAAAAAGTTGGCTTCTCTCCGCACCGCGAAACTTTCGTTCGTATGGTTACACCTTCGTATTTGCTACCTAATAATAAATAAACAAACAAGTATAAATCTATACATTCCACGTACCACGTGGTGAGTGAGGGTAATGATGATAATTAGCATTGTGAACCACGATCGCAGTGAACACGATGTCGAGCAGCCTCTTTTCAGTCTCTGTCTAAATGCTTCTTAATTATAATAGTTTGCATAAAAATATACAAGATAGTTTTTCCATGATGGAGAATAAATATCACTCGACGTATGTTCGTTTTTAATTTCCGGTAGATAAGATATACGTTTGTGACTTGTAAGAGAGAGTTTGTAAGACTGCTAATAGCAATACAAATCTTTTCTTTTTTTTTTTTTTCCTAGAAAGAAGTATCAAATATATTCGGTCAAAGTCGTCCGCACAAACCCAATTTTTCTTTTTCAAAATCAATTTTCATTCATACGGATATTCCGATGTAAAGTTTCACGCAACGAGGAGAAATATTTGCGAACACACTTCGCCAGATGTTGAAAAAACAATTGAATTGATTCCGGAGGAAAGAGAATTTCCACATTTTATCGAGCACGTTCTTCTTCTGCTCGCGATGTGACATACGCGTTGAATTATTTAGCACGCTCGTTTGACTTCGCACGACAGAGTGACATTTTTCTTATTCATAAATCATGGAAAGTATGATTCGTTAGCAAAACAGAATGATATACGGCAACCTGTTAACTGCAGATCGGGAACGTGTAATCGGACATCGAACGCATCATTTATTTCGGATACGCGCATTAATAATATACAATTCCGTTTGTGGAACCTCGTCCTGTAGAAATGCCGGATTCTCCTTTTGTCATTCCAGTCGTAGTCGAGTTGTTCGAATTCTCTTTGACAACGATCGACTTTCTCGGTGTTTGCCGTCCTTTTGATACATATTTCCTCGCGAATTTAAATAATATCTATGATATCTCATTCGCGTGTTTGATTTTTCCTTTTTTTTTTTTTTTTTTTTCTTTCAATTAACCACTTGCGCTGGCAACTAATTGCGGACCATAACGAGTGACCGAACCGTACACAATAAAATTCGTCGTTTTCTTATCTCGAAGTCGTCGGTATGACATCATAACTTAGAATAGAAATTACTAAGGAGTAATAAATTTATTATCTGTTTCGCCTCGGTTATACTTAAATATACTTGAAACTGTGGAAAATATAACAATTTTGGAACAAAAGATTCTCGACACGTCATTCCAGCGCAAAGAGGTTATTCCCTTGCGCTGGTTTGCGGACCATAACGAGTGACCAAACTGTATACAGTAATTCGTCGCTTTCTTTTCGAACTCGTCGGTACGACATCATAACTTAGAATAGAAATTACCAAGGAGTAATAAATTTATTATTTGTTTCGCCTCAGTTATACTTAAATATACTTGAAACTGTGGAAAATATTACAATTTTGGAACAAAAGATTCTCGACACGTCATTCCAGCGCAAAGAGGTTAATCCCTTGCGCTGGTTTGCGGACCATAACGAGTGACCAAACTGTATACAGTAATTCGTCGCTTTCTTTTCGAACTCGTCGGTATGACATCATAACTTAGAATAGAAATTACTAAGGAGTAATAAATTTATTATTTGTTTCGCTTCGGTTATACATAAATATACTTGAAACTGTGGAAATATTACAATTTTGGAACAAAAAGATTCTCGACGTGCGCGACACGTCATTCCAGCGCAAAGAGGTTAATCCCTTGCGCTGGTTTGCGGACCATAACGAGTGACCAAACCGCGCACAATAATTCGTCGCTTTCTTTGTGAACTCGTCGGTACGATATCACTGGATAGAAATTATTGACAAGTACTGAATCTATTATTATTTGCTTTGCCTATTTTGTTTTACTCAAATATACTTACAAACCGAGGAAATATTACAATTTTGAAACAAAAAATTCTCTTTCCAGCGCAAGAGGTTAACGATCGTCGTCGATGTTTTAAACGAATATCAAACAATTTGTTACCAGTTCAGATGAAATATTAACAACGTTGAACACCGATAACAAATAATTTTGGTAATTACATAATTCGAATGATTTCATTAGCGAGTACTATATAATTCGTCTAGTTCAAAGGTGATCGGACTTGTTTCTTATGGTAAATTAACATTGCAAATCTATATGCTTGATTTACGCGATATCTACATATTTATCGTTATCTTAAATTTACAGTTTACGATTCTAATTTTGATATTCTTCGACAATGTGACAGGATTATTTGATTTGGCGTAATTAAATAAATTTGCTAGCGTGTCTTATCGCGAGGAACTGCTCGGTTAATATTTTATCTGAAATATCGTAAACGAGGTAAAAGAAGTTATAGATCGCGATAAATTTGTTCAATTAAAATTTTATCCAAATATCATCATCGGGATAAAATTATGTCACGACTATTTTTGATGGTATGATCGAAAGATATATATATCTATATATATATATATATATTTTTTTTAATTACACAAATTATCGGCGACAAATACCGAGAAATATTGAATTTGAAGGTTTCGTTTCTCGTGCATAGGTACACTCAATCGTGGATATTTTATTGCACATTTCATGTGCATTTTCACGTGCCCTATGTGTACATTATTACAATGTAAATATTTTCTCTACCTAAATCATCTACCTACATACCTATGCTTTTCCCGTGCTTTTCTTTGCTCGTCGAAATACTTTATCGTTCTCCTCTTTTTAACTATCGAATAGCACCTGTTTCCGCCATTTCAGACGCTCACACTAAGTCATTTCGTTTTCTCCTTATCCTTTCTCGATACCTAGTCGTGATTGTTAAATAATGACATGACACTTGCTAGTTTGCCTGGATCGAGTTTACATGCGAGAAGTAAAACAAAATTAATTCTCTCGAGCAAAATTGTGATGACACTTTTGAGATGAGACATTTAAGATTTGATAAGGTTATTTTAGCACAACTATATTTCCTTATTTAACACTAGAACTACCGACTTACGTATAAAATTTCCATCAGAGACACTAAACGAAAAAAAAAAAAAAACAACAGAAAAGCTGCGTGGTAACAATAATTTTTTAGAATAAATTTTTATCTCTATATTTTACAAAAAAAAATCATTTAAATCTTCCTTATTTAACACTAGAACTACCGACTTACGTATGAAATTTCCATCAGAGACACTAAATAAAAAAAAAAAACAACAACAGAAAAGCTAACAATAACTTTTTAGAATAAATTTTTATCTCTATATTTTACAAAAAAATCATTTAAATCTCTGAGAATAGTTTCGTGTTCCAACAAAAATTATAAACTCGGTCGTTTTGAGCACTTTGGTAGTTCTAGTGTTAATTTGACAATTAACGAAACAAGATCGAACAAAGATGATGAATTTCTCTTCAGTTTCTCACAATCAGTATCAATTCAGTTTCTATTTGCAGTTTATATCTTAAAAATTTGCCTACACGTTGTACAATCCGTACAAGCTATCTCCTTATCTAACGGAGAAATAAATAAAATCGTGGATTTTTAAATATTCTGTTTTTAAAATATTTCCCTCTCGTTTTCCTATTATTACCAAGTTGCCAACAAATTATATAACGAACGATGCAACTTTTTATGCTTCCTCGATCAATATTCATCGTCCCTCCTTCACGGTGTTTAATTTATGCGCAAGTTAAATTATTATCAAGAGTATCGCAACAAAACTGGTTCACGACGGGACATAGACTTTGACGGATATAGACTATAAAAATTGATCTGACCTAATTAGCTCGTGGCAATACATTGAGTTCCATCGTGACGAGCGATGCAAGAGCATATCAGGCTCTATTGATTTTTCTTTTCCCTATGCTTTTAAAATAATCCCTTCTCCATTCTTCGTCCATTATCTTCATATAAATTGATTCAATATTCAATCAATTTTTTTTTTTCTACTCGACAACTCTTTCGCAATAATCGCATTTTCATAGCCGAGATTATTCGCTCTCTCGTTCATTTGCATAGACGTTTAGTGGTATGATCCGGCATGTTTTACTTGTTGCGTGTAAACTCGATTTAGATACAGTTTGCTTCGTTATTGTGTGTCAGTGTCTCTCCTTGTTGACAGGATCGTGAGAATAGCAGTCACGATCGCCGTGACGATCCACACGAGAAAATAATAATCGAATTATAAAAAACTATTGCACGTTCCATATCGCTTGTTACATTGCGTGCACGTATTATCACGTACGTATGTATGTATGTATGTATATATGTGCTACTTTGCTCGGCAAAATAGTTGTTCGTTGCAATGCGAAATAATATTGCAACGACGGGTCGGGCGCAACAACAATATCAAAATCAACCGCAAGGGAAACAGCGACAAGAAGCCACGAAAATTAATTGCACAGATTCGAACGATCAACGAGAATCATCCGGCACGTTCAACCCTCTATAATCTCGGCGCTGATATTTTCAAGTCCAATTTTACACCGCTATCAAATAATTTACTCGCAACTTGCAATGCTTGCAATTCCCAATTTTCTTCTCGTACCATAGAGGGGTTGGACGAACAATTCTGGTTGTTGGTTTCGATAGTAAAAAATATTAACTCTGGCTAGTAGTAACAATGGATCAACACATTAGAAACTAAAAACAATTCGTCTCGCTGGTTCAATACGGGTAATAAACCATGATAATAACTTTCGAAGCGTGCGGCAACGTGAATCGACGTTATTCGAAACGAAACAGTGATCTCGCTGTGCTCTAGAGACAACGCGCATCTTTATACAGCTTTACCTACATTGATATCCTACTAGCATCCCATCGGAATTCCATGAAATTACGTTCGTATGATACATTGCACAATCATTTCTTCGCAAGATAGGCACGCGGGTTTTATTTACATTCTGCATTTCGATCCGCGCTCCCATCTTTTACGCCTTAGAACCTCGATACCCTATCGGCTAGCGGTTAAATACCTTCTGCTACTTGCTACTAATCGGATCGATCTATTTCTTCTAAAGGAACGAATGAGTCACGTACCGTTTTATCGTTTCACAGAGAACAGAGGCCGGCCGAGCCTTTGCCTTGCTCTGACGTTGGCAAATTTTTATCACGGCGTACAGAGATATGTGACAATTTCTTTTTTTTTCGTAAAAGAAAGAAAGAAAGAAAAACCATCGACGAAATAAATTAGTGAAAGATTGCGAAGGCGAAAATTTTCGTCTCGTCACGGCGTTCGCACGCAGTTATTGCACGCATATATGCTCGTCGATGAACTCTCCGAGGGAAAATTATTGCACAATGACGCTTTCGTCCAAGAAATGTACGACAAAAGTAATTTGCAGAAATTATTGTAGAACAATATCACGAAAAACTTCGAGAAATCATCTGTTCAACGAACGATACCTATTGATTGACACAACGAGCGTGGTGTTTTTCGTACAACAAGACGGAAAGAGTCGGGAACTCTATGGAAAATGACTACGTACACGCAAAAAGAGGCTTCTACAAACGGACTCACGACGAAGAGAGAAATAGAAACAGACAGAGAGAGAGAGAGAGAGAGGGCAAATCTCTCTATAGAGAGGAAATCACGGTGAGTGCAGGCAGCAGTAGCGACTCTCTGCCGTGAGGGGCACAGGAAATCAACGCGGTAATGATGATCAAAGCTATGGTCTTTGACGAAGAGTATCCCGGCGAGAGTAGGTCGAAGAGAATGTTCAACGTCTGCTGTCTACGGCCCTTGGCTTTTGATTGAACCCTCTCTTCTCGCGTCGTTTGCTCCTTCTCGGAGGATTTGAAAGCTCCTTCTCGTCAGCGAGAAGAATCCTCTTCCTTCTTGTACTAGGACTGCGGTCAGGCTCAAGGTCACAGTGGTCAGGACGCTAAAGTGGTCCTGTGCCAGGAGGCGTGCTGATGCTGGTGCTGATGTTGCTGGTGATTGTGATTATGATTATGATGCTGATGCTGATGCTGATGCTGACGATTTTGCTGTTGATTTTGATGCTGTTGCTGGTGATTGTGATGCTGGTGCTGATACTGTTGATATGCTTGCTGCTGCTGCTGCTGCTGTTGTAGTTGTTGTTGTTGTTGTTGTTGTTGTTGTTGTTGTTGTTGTTGTAGTAGTTGTTGTTGCTGCTGTTGTTGTTGTTGCTGCTGCTGCTGCTGCTGTGGCCTCTTCTGACTGCAAATCAGAAAAAAAAACAGGATGTACGATTACTCTCAGAATGTCGACTGAATTCCTACACGGGTACTCAAGATGCGTAGGCATTCTACTGGCCGTGATTCTACTTGCGACAATGAGCCGCGCAAGCCAGCTCAAGCGAAAATACCAGTTTATAATTATAGGCGTGCGGCAAGTGGTTTATATTGCTACGTTCTATCCTTTTTTTGCACGACAATGCTTGAAAGAAACGCGAAAAAGAAATAGCTCGATTGAATCAAGGTGGAATCACTGGGGATATTATATATCAATCGTGGGTAGGAAACTTCTTTTTGCAAGTTTGCCGGTTGGAGCTGTAACAGAATATTCGCTGCTCGTGCCTCTAAATATGTAACACACTCTTTCGCAATGTAACACGCAGAGACACTGGTAACCTGGTGCATATTGCATGACAGACAGAGAGCTGCCGGACGAAATAATTCCAGGCTCGAAGTATAGTGAGCTGAGGTGAATCTTCGCGACGTGGAGCGTGGTCACGTCGCGTGTGCAAAACGTCGAATAGAGCGGAGCGTGACCAGTAAGCGTGTAAGCACATTTTTTTTTTTTTTTTTCTCTCTCCATCGACCCTGAACGAATTCTACTGTAACAGCTTTTATTATCGTGGCTTTTATTATCGTTGCTCGCTGCCGCGGGCACAATGGATTGTACAAAGCACGAGCTTGCAAAACTTCTATCGACGCACGAGAACAGCGGAGGAGAGAAGGATGCTTTTCTGATAAGAAAAAATTCGTACGTTGCCCGAGTTGAACGCACGATGTTGTGTAATTGGACGTTGTAAGAGGGAGGAGCAGCCACATTTTTACATTTAATTATTATCAAATGGGAGAAATATGTAAAATAAATGGCCTCGATCTTACGATAATATAACGCGAGACATTTGCATGTACATATTTGTCGCGTTGAAATTCCAAATGACATACTTTTTGCGGTACGAAACTGTACATGTGCGTGCGATTCAGCAAGTCATAAAAACTGCACGACCTTCGGCTAAAAATGACACACGACGTATTATTATTATTATCATTATTATTATTATTATTATTATTATTATTATTACTCGCTGAAAAGTTCTAAAACGCGCAATACACGCAAACTTGGTCGACGTGAGGAAAGATTTTCAATTTTTTTCTTTTTCTCTCTCTTTTCTTTTTTTCTTCTAGATTTATACGCACTCTCGCGAAAATATAAGGAATTGATCGCGAAATAACGCACCATTTTCTCTCGATTACATGGTTTCACGAACATGTACGCGAGGTGAAGTATCAGGTGCATAAATCGACGATTAAATAGACGGGAAATTTATGCCCTAATAAAATCATAAACGTTGTTGCTGCGATAAAAGTTTGTACTCCTAGAATTTCATATACATCTACAACGTTCAGTACGTACACCAGAGAATTTTATGTATATTTACAACGTTCAGTACGTTGTAATTATTTAACGAGAAAATTGCTCGGATATTTTTATCTAAATTTCTTAAATTTACATTGTACACTTATGATCGTACATTTGCTATTTTCTTCTAGCTCCTACAAGGACGAAAATACTTCTTGCTAACAAAGTTATTTTGAAATTTTAATAACATTGACTTGAATAATATCGACTCGCTATTTTTAACGTAGCTAAAATTGTAAACTTTCCAACATCGTATCGTATTAAGCAATTAAAGTTGAACATATACTTTTAAAACGATCGATAATGTTTGTTTAATTTTGGAATCTCGTAATTTCTTCTAAATGTGTTCCAAATACTAAACACACTAAATAAATATGTAAATGAAATTTCGTTCGTGTAGACTTTACTTGCTAAACTATGACATAAGATACAGTTTGAATACATAATTCATTCTACATTCGGATAATCGAAGTTCGAACGATCGGCTTGCTCTACCGTACATGAATTATATATATATACAAATATCTGTTACACGTTATTCTCGACAAATCTGTATTTCATTCAAACACGACTGTTCACACATTTACTTGAAACTAACAGATGATTAAATATATTGTATATACTCGTGTCCCGTGTTCTCGTCAGTTTTCAACAAACTTACATTGGAACACTGTGCATTATCGATGTCAAGCGTCACCACAAATGCGAATCAGATGGCAATAGTGGCCATTTCGAATATTTATTACAACCCCATGACACGGTTTGCTTTTTAACAAGCTTTCTAACACCTCCCCCCCCAAGAGACAAAGGAGAAAATCGAACGTGCATTTTCATGCTTCATTCAACTAACTTTAATACTCGCTTTTATCAAACGAGTCGTTAAGTTGTTAAATGTTTTTATTGTTTCATAAATCAATATTTAATCAACTTAAGTTAATGCTCGTGTTTTCACGTTGCATTTAATAAAAAAAAAAAAAATGCATGACGTGATTATTATGCACGATACGGATCAAACGTGCGAATAAAAATTATTGTTGCCTCCTGCACATTTGTATATATAAATACACGCAGTTTAATTTGAAATTTCATCGATCGAAACACGTACTCTACAGGCTTTCCGAAGCGTCGCGATTTTAACTTTCGATTTATGATTCTGTCGGGAAGCTCTGCGCCTTTAGTTCGTTCGCGGTAATATTGCGGATAATAACGGAGGAATAATCATCAGGGCCGGGGGTTGGTGTAACCCTTTCGGTTGGACGATCGATCCTGAATAATTCAATTAAAACGAGAAGGAAAACGAACGCCCGGTGTCTGCGCTCTACTCTCCACGACGATGTATCATAAAACGACGACGAAAGAGAGTGGAAAAACGATCGCGGAGTGCACGTTCGACGATCGGAATTAACATTCGATAGACGAGACGCCGCACGTCGCGTCTCGCCGCCGACCAATCGGAAACGCGCGCCAGTTTATACATAGGTAGCAATAATGTCCGTCCCCTCCCGCTCCGATCAAGCCTCGACACAGACGTAATATCGACGAAAACGAGATTATATTCCGATGAATCGTAATTGCGTTGAAATGCAAATTAACCGGCCTGGTGCTTGCAATAGCCGGCAATTACCAACGCGACAGTACTCGCGATCCGGGAGGTTTTCACCGTTACTTTTTCGTCGTCTCTTTGCTTCCTTCGTCGAATTTGCACGTATTTCGCGTATCGCCGGCAACGAGACAATGGTCAATAGTCGTTAATTTCATTGGCTGAGAATTAAGTACTTTTCTCTTGGCGTTTAATAAGTTTGTTATCAGTTTGTTATTGCATGTGATGAGGGGTAGGAGGAAAATAAGTGGAATCGTATTTTGTTTTTTGCATTTGAAACACGAGGATCGAGTGATTGACACGAGTTTCAACAACCTCTTGCGCTGGGAAACTGGTTTGCGGACCATAACGAGTGACCGAACCGTGTATACAACAATTCGTCACTTTCTTTCCCTTTTGAATTCGTCAGTGGACGACATCACTGGATGGAAATTATTAAAAAGTAATAAACTTATCATTTGTTTCGTCTGGGTTACACTTAAATATACTTATAACTGAGAAAACGTTCCAAATTTGGGCCAAATATTGTCGAAATGCGCTTAATCTCCTGCGCTAGTAACTGATTGCGGACCATAACGAGTGACCGAACCGTGTATACAACAATTCGTCACTTTCTATTTCTTTTCAACTCGTCGGTATGACATCACTGGATGGAAATTATTAAAAAGTAATAAACTTATCATTTGTTTCGTCTGGGTTATACCTAAATATACTTATAACTGAGAAGATGTTGCAATTTTGGATCAAAATATTGTCAAAGTGCGCTTAACCTCTTGCGCTGGAAACTGGTTCGCGGACCATAACGAGTGGCCAAGCCGTATACAATAATTCGTCTTCTTTTTGAATTCATCGATATATCACTGAACAGAAATTGCTAAGAAATAATTACTAAAATGTAATTTATTATTTGTTTCGACTGAGTTACATTTAAATGTACTTAAAAACTGAGAAAATGTTGCAATTTGAGGTTAACCCCTTGCGCTGGCAACTGATTGCGGACCATAACGAGTGGCCAAGCCGTATACAATAATTCGTCTTCTTTTTGAATTCATCGATATATCACTGAACAGAAATTGCTAAGAAATAATTACTAAAAAGTAATTTATTATTTGTTTCGACTGAGTTACATTTAAATGTACTTAAAAACTGAGAAAATGTTGCAATTTGAGGTTAACCTCTTGCGCTGGCAACTGATTGCGGACCATAACGAGTGACCGAACCGTGTATACAACAATTCGTCACTTTCCATTTCTTTTCAACTCGTCGGTATGACATCACTGGATGGAAATTATTAAAAAGTAATAACCTTATCATTTGTTTCGTCTGGATTACATTTAAATATATTTAAAACTGTGAAAATTTTGCAATTTGCGACAAAATATTCTCGACGTGCGTGGCACGTCATTCCAGCGCAAGAGGTTAATTGAAACAAGGTCGCAAGGTTTTCCATCCGCGGGTGATAACACGCTCAAATTTGTCACGACGGGAGATAATTGGAAAGAAATCGTTTCGATAATTGCTCGTCGAGTGACCACGTGGACACGACGACGTAGATGACTCGATTTATCCACGCGTCAATGCACATGTTGGAATAAAAAGCGAGATACAGTCACGCGGTGCTAATTTGGGACGAATCGGGAACAATCGCGATTATTATCGATTACATTACTAATTAATATTAATATTAATTCGTGTCTCTGCAGTCCGATAATAAATTAATCGTGTTCTTAACAACATCGATACGACATTATTGATAATAACACAGACGTCCAATAAAACTGATTAACTTAAGTAGCCTCTTAAGAGTATCTTAATAGTATCAGTTTCAAGAATATTGCAAAAGGGAGGGACTATCGTGAAAACAAAAACGAACAGGCAATTTTGGTTGAGTTTCAAGACTTTGTTGGATCATCGACGGCTCTTTAGATAGAACTTGAACGTCACGCGAGTGTGCGATGACTCTAACAGGTTACTCTTGAACATTTTTCGATTTATACTATAATATCGATCCATCCATTTCCGAAAATAACGTTAATCGCTCCTTTGTTTCGACCAAACGAGCCCAAAGATGGAAAAGTTTTTAATCAGATCAGAATTTTCAGACGCGAGAGAGAGAAACCAAACAAGATTAGACGAGGTAATTGAATTTTCTTACGTGCGCGAAGAACTAACTGCTAACGGCGACTTAAGGTTAAAATCACGTCATTCTCGGTTCGAGAAATCTTATTAACTTCACTGCGCGCCAACTCCTATGTCCAAAGCCTACGCTACAGATAAGTATAGTCGCGGTTAAATTATCGACGGGCCGGTGCCTGTCAAACGAAACAGCGACATTTTCGTTCTATCGTCGACTTGATCGAGAAAGTTGCTCGCGCTCGTATTTCGTTTCAAGGCTCGCGCGAAACCTCTCGATTATGTATCGGGGGCTTGAGCATCCTAATTGAGTATTAAACTGCAGGTTGCGCGGCAAATCGCGCGTAAAAAGCGCGAGCGGGAGAGAAAAAAAAAAGATGAAGAAAAGAAACCAGAACGACACGGCGTTGAAATAAGAGCTTGTCTTGATCGCCTGTCTGACGATGCCCGATGATCTCCGTCCGGTTTTGGGAAACGTAACGATCAATTACCACCGATCTCGTAACGAGTTTATGAAAGTATATTTATAAAACTAGAAAAACGCTCTCATATGCTACGAAATGAAAGAACGAAGAGAGTGTTTCATTCACGGCGTGAAATATGCGCGCATGTGTGAATGAATCATCGTTGTATTCGTTTCAGCGGCGATCGAAACGACGAGATTATCTCGTAAACGTTTTTTTTTTTTTTTTTAAATACAGTTTGTATATCGTCGATTACAAGTATACGCGCACTGCTGGCGTATGTGTGTGTGTGTGTGTGTGTGTGTGTTTCGTATCGTGACAGGCTGTCTCGTGAATACCCCGTTCGACTAATAATAACCTACAGTAAGAGAACTTCGCAATAAAAAGCTGCTTCGCGTAGAATGCAACACGATGTTTAATTTATGCAATGTCGGATGTATCCACGCTACGATTCCAACCGGCGAACGCTCGACTTTTCCCCGAGTTGAACAACCCAAGCAGTACACTACCGTGTCCCGATCGGTTCAATAAGGGGATGTTCTGGTGATCCGGCTTGGAAAAATCGACTTTCTAGGGGATTTTTTTCCTAATTCTTCGACACCATGACACACTTTGGTATGTAGTTAAATTCGTACTTAAAGAGTATTTACAATTTTCTTTTACTCAAGTAATCGAACGATTTTTCTCTATCTACGATTTCCCTGTATAATTTTTATAATTTTAATATTGCATAAAACTCGTTTCGAAATGGAATATTCAATCTTGTTATCTAATAGAGACTCGTCTGGGAACCGACGAAAAATTTCGGAATTAATTAGTTGCGCTTTGACTCCATCGAGCTCTCCATTCTCTACACTTTGAACAACCCACGATAATATTCATCGAAAACGATTATCGATCGTCCGCAGGTAATTTTCCATAGGCATCAGCCATGTGAAGACAGTGTAGATAATATCAAAGACCGTGTCCCTTAAGAATTCGTTTCTACGCTTATTGTTAAGGGGGTATTCTGGTAATCGACTTTCTTTGGGACTTTTTTCTAAGGAAACCATGATACATTTTGGTACGCAGTTTTCGCACACAGATTTATTCATACTTAAAGCGTATCTACAATTTTCTTTTTAGCGAAATTAATGAAAGTTGTGGAAATTATATAGCCTTAAGTGAAGCATGTTTTTGAAAACGGGTTCGAATGGCTGACGTGATCCCGGTTCATCTGGTTATTTGAAACTAAAAGACCAGAATGCATCTTAATTAGTATAAATATGGCTATCGAATGAATCACAGAAACGGCGAAATTTCGAAAATTTAAAAAAATGGCAGCATTTTGAAGTTAGAATATCGATTTTCCTTGTGCTTTTTGTCTTTTGGGTTGTAAAAAAAAAATAGAAAAAAGCATCAGATTTTGAAATCCGTGGTTCACGCGATAAAGGTACATCCGGTGAAGATCTCCTCCAAATTTCAAGTCAATCGATCAACTGAAACATGAGATATCAGCCAGTTCAAAAAGTATGGATCTGAGAAAAACACATTTGAAGTTCTTGTTACCCGTTGTACAAACATATTCATACTTACGATCAATCAAGCAGTACAGAAAATAAAATATTATAAAATAATAACAATATAAAAATAAATAATATTATAAAATAAAATATTTTTTGTGAAAAGCACGTTTGAAGTTCTTGTTACCCGTTGCACAAAGATATTCATACTTACGTACACCGTTTCATTTAAACATCTGTAACTTTGCTAATTTTACGAATTCGAACAAATCCCTTTGCACAGAACATTTTCGAAAGCATACACTTTGAGAAAATGTAAAACAAAACAATTGATTCTTTTACGCTGGATTACCAGAATACCTTAATGAATTCTCGATCGAAGAATCGCATGAAACATACGGAGAGGGCGTATGTTTTCTTTTTTCTATTTTTTTTTTTTTTTGCCCCCGTCTCCCTGACGGGAGATTCGCTCGCGAGAATCTCGATGAATCAGCGATCGATCGGCATTCGTATTCGATCGGCTGGAAAGCATCTGTGCGCGCGTTCTTTCTCTTTTTTCCCAAACGACACGGAAGTGAAAAAAGTTGTTCCATCCAGCCAGAGTAAGTACTCACGTGTTTCTGTTCGTATGACTTTATCCTCCTATAACGACTTTCGAGTTACTTAATTAGCCAATTACGTCGTATGACATTTCGCAATTTTGCTTTTTCATTTCGATGGACGTCGAATATATAATGGATTTAATTTCTGCGAATGACGATGGAGATGTACGTAGATATTTAAATGTCGGGTCATGCGTCATTTAAATATCGAATTATACGTATACAACATATGTATAAATATATATAATACATATGCAAATCAATACAATGTAATGTGTATATCATCAAATTATATAAATTAAATCAAATCGATAATATACGTATAATATTATATATATAAATCGAGTACACAAATCAATAATATACGTATATCACCAAACCATAATACAAATCAAATTAAATCAATAACATTAAATCATACAAATCAATAATGTACATATACTATACATTTTTTAATATACATATTTTATAGAAATGCATATATATATCTAAAATATATTACACATATATTATAGAAATGCATATATAAAAAATATATTACACATATATTATAGAAATCCATATATATAAAATATATTATACATATATTATAGAAATGCATACATATAAAACAAGTTGGTCCAATTCGAGTTACTTTGTTACATTTTTGCTAAATATCTCAATCAAGAATGCATTATTCGCACATATTGAGTCGGAGGGATATCGAACGACGACTCAGGTCGTGTAATTCACATTTGGAAATTCGAACGTAACAAGAAGAAACTGAATTTACCGACGATTTGACTATAGTTCCGTGCTTTCCCGAAGCTCGTGCATATTTATGGAGGAAGCGAAACGCAAGATCGCCCGGTGGTAACTCGATCATCTCTGACGAGCACGCCTAATTGAGAAAGAATACACGTGATTGTGTTTTAAACTTATTTAAACCGTTGGCAGGTGTACAACGTCAATCGCCATTTCGTTATTAATCTCCCTACTGGTGCGATAATAATTGAATATTTCAAATTGACAAATTTGATTTTCTATCAAATTAATTTCAAAAGTTTCTTATTTTATTATATCCGGTGTATTTTATACCTTTTATTACGTTATTCATTGATTTAAATCGTATTAAATTGTCTCCTATGTTAAAATTTGACAATGTAAGAAGACCTTTGTTTCATAATCGGCTACCGATATTAGTTATACGATACAGTTATTTAAAAATATTAGTATATATTTCAAATGTTTCTTATTTT